>NC_091468.1:70999635-71229635 GCF_027789765.1 Dendropsophus ebraccatus | reverse complement strand
AGTCTTCCAGTACTTATCAGCTGCTGTATGTCCTGCAGGAAGTGGTGTATTCTGACACAGTGCCCTCTGCTGTGACCTCTGTCCATGTCAGGAACTGTCCAGAACAGGAAAGGTTTTCTATAGGGATTTGCTGCTGCTCTGGACAGTTCCTGACATGGACAGAGGTGGCAGCAGAGAGCACTGTGTCAGACTGGGGAGAGTACACCACTTCCTGCAGGACACACAGCAGCTGATAAGTACTGTAAGACTTAAGATTTTAAACAGAAGTTAATTACAAATCTGTACAAGTTTCTGATACCAGTTGATTTCAAAAGAAAAAAAAAATCACTGGAGTTCCCCTTTAATCACCTGTCTGCTTCCAAATTTCATCTGAAACTGGGAGGAAACCCCTATTTGTGCTCCATTACTGAAATCATTGATTTCTACAATACATAACCCATCCATGGTATTGGACAATTCGTTCATCTCCCCTCTCTTCTCTTGGGTGGTGATTTGGTACATTATATCTGATCAAATGGTTTTCTAAGAATCTCTTCTATAATAATAATAATAAAAATATTTTAGTACCTTTTTTTACCGTGTGTACG
This sequence comes from Dendropsophus ebraccatus, assembly GCF_027789765.1. Classification (NCBI taxonomy): domain Eukaryota; kingdom Metazoa; phylum Chordata; class Amphibia; order Anura; family Hylidae; genus Dendropsophus; species Dendropsophus ebraccatus. The sequence continues at coordinate 71,229,048 of NC_091468.1, read as the reverse complement.
CTGGAGGGAGCATATGCGGGAAGTCCTGACACTTGCAGTTTGCTGCAGTGTTTTTCTATTTTTGACTGTATGTTCGCCCCGGCAACGTATAAACTGCATAGTGTGAACAAGTGTAAGTGGAGTGCCGGCTATTTGTTTGCTTTTTATGTCTCTATGACATGTCAGAAGTTTTTGGTAAGCACAGTGACACTTTAGGGGTACAGCTGACGTTTTCCCATGGTGACATGTCAGAATCTTTGGTTGGTCGTGTTCCAGGTGCAGATACTGACACAATCAGCGTGGCGCCCCCGTTTCTGATCAGGTCGGTTCAGCAGTTCCTGGAAAGCCAAGCGAGTCCTGTACAGACTATATAGATTTTTCTTTTATGGGCCCATACAATGATTGCTCCAGTCTCTGAGGAGAGATGAACTGGAGGTGATCAGAAATAAAGGGCAACGGGGTCATATCTGCTCAGAGCTCCCTAATGCAGATGGTGAATGAGGCCTGGTCATCTGCTCCAGTAACACTACTGTGCCACAACGATATTCATGGCCACCAAACCGTAATCCAACTGAGCATCTGAGGGGGGCGCTGAAGAACTCATCCATAGAGGCCGCACCCCAAAACTTCCAGGACCTCCAGCCAATGTGCTGGAACCTTCACAGGTCCTGAAGCCCTTAGTAAAATTGTTTATTCAAGAATTAAAATAAAAAAATATCACAAACATTGTAGACGGTCGAAATAACAACTGTGCAATGAAAGGAGCGAGTGGCGATATGAACAAACCACTGTCCCAGATCTGGTCTCACCGGCAATAGAGATTTCACAATACAAAACCGTCATTTATCTCCATCGATTATGCAGATTGTAACGCAACCAATAACTGCACGTCTCAGGCCCACCAACCCAAAATCGTGACTAATATTACACGTGTTAAATCATCAACAGTAGAAACCCCGTTACATGAAGCGATCAGGCCAATTCGGACAATTATCGCTCCGTGTAATAGAGATGATGATCATCAGCTGATCGGTACTTTTAGGTCCAGACCTAAAATCGTGAGGCATCAGGCGCACATCGATACGTGTAATAGTGATCATGTGCGGCTGACGACTGATGATTGTAGTGTAAAATAATAAAGTACAAAACTAGAGAGAAAGGAGCTGCTGCACCTCACACCCAACGCCAGGATGTTGGTATATAATTTGATCAAACCATATTGCCTCATGTACTTTATTATTTTACACTAAAGGCAAGGGCTGCACGGACATCACTAACGATGTCCATGCAGCCCTTGATGCCCAATAGTCGGCCTGTATAATTGCTAAGTAAATGAGCGCCGATCTAGCTGATCATTGCTCATTTACAATTTAAGATTTGGGCATATAGGAGCCCAGCAATAAGAGGAAAACAGATCATCATAAGACAAGACTATGGGGAGAGAAAGGGAATGGGGGTGTAGGGTCAACACCATCAAGCTAGGTTACACAGGAGGTGTCATAGTTGACCATATTTTCTGGAAATGATCGATCCGACCTTCTTGTTAAGCAGACAAGTTCTCTACCGTCTGACTTCTTGTATCCGATTGCCTCCAGTATTTAGCTGCTGTCAGCATGTGGAGAAGCTGCCAGGTTGTCTGTTACGGTAAAAGATAATGGAGGGGTCTAATGGGAGGATATGACCAAGTACTGCGGCCACTAGGCCTTGAAAACCTTCCCAACAAGGTTTTAGCAGGAGGCACTCCCAAAAAATATGAGGGAGGGATCCAACCCCTGACACGTAGCTGCGAGGCTGTAGGGTAATGGCGGTGTAGAAGTTCAGGGTTATGGTACCAGAAAAGAGAATCTCATAGGGGATCTCCCTGTACGGAACACATGCTTGAGACTAGGGATGGTCCGAACAGAGTTTGGTTTGGGTTCGTACGAACCCGAACTCTGTATCCCAGTTTTCCAGGCGGTTCTCCCGCTGTATCCACCCGCTCCACGGAGCGGACAGACAGCGGGAATCTGATGCCGAGCGTTTGGGTTCATATGAACCCGAACCTCGGAGGGTTCGGACCATCCCTACTTGAGACCAAATGATCTCCCACCAAAACCAGAAAAGTTCATTGTGACGACATCCTTCTGTGATCGAGCTTCTCATCGAAATGTACAGAATGGATAGGACATAAAGGGGTACTCTGACTATTTTAAAGTTCTGACATTAATCTGCTGGGACTCGGGCATTTCTGATATGTTGTTGGTTTACTGTTACCTGCCCTCTTGGTGGCAATTGTTTGTTCATCTTATGCTACTGCTATATCAGAGTATGATGTATACGGTTTGTTCTTTTTCTATTGTAAAAACCCAATAACCTTTGAAATATAAACTTCTGATATGTTGCTGCCCTGGCGGAGAACATGATCTCCCGATCCCCGGGGGTCCTTCTACACCATCTCCAGACTCGTCTTAGCAGTGACAGCCGGCGTAGCCAATTACTGGTCGTGATCATTTCTCTCTGACCAACTTGGCCAGTACTAAAAAAAGGAAAACTACACCTGACTACTCCTTCACTTACTGCGAAAACTACATATAAAGCCGCCAAATTCAGCTGTAAACTTATTGCTGAATACCATAATCTACATATAAATTAAAGCGCATTCAGGGCGATGGATTTTAAATTTTCCCCTCAATGACCCGATGGGATTAGAATAGTAAAGCTTTATCATTTTCTAATTTTATGGTGTGTTCACACCTACAGGATCTGCAGCTGATTTTCTGCAGCAGATTTCATATAAATAACTGAACACAGCATCAAATCTGCTGCAGATCTGCTGCAGATCCTGTAGGTGTGAACGCACCCTTAAAGGGGGTTATCCTGGATTAGAAAGACATGGCTGCTCTCTCCCAGAAACAGCTCAGTTTGGATGCGGTTTTGCAGTACACTCTCACTGAAGAAGTGAATTGAGAAGAGTTGTAATGCCGCACACAACCCGAGGACAGGGGGTGGCGCTGTTTTTTTTAAAAGTTTTTTTTTTAGGGCCCTATTCCAAGGGCCAAGCAACGATGTAAACGAGCGCCGATCTGCTAGATCTGCGCTCGTTTACTGGGCCTATTCCACGGCCCCGATTATCTATAAGCGAGGGCGGCAGGGACATAGTTACCGATGTCCTTGCAGCATACATTACCTGCAGGGCTTCTCCTGCGCTCAGTCTTGAGCAGAGGAAGCAGACTGAGCAAAGGAAAGTCCTGCAAGGTAATGTATGCTGCTCTGCTTGAATAGTCAGTCACCCCCGCGCACCGCTATTCCACCGTTGCGATGTGCTGGTGGCAAACGATGATTTTCAGTTTAAACCTAAATGAACGATCAGCCGATGACACGATCATTGGCTGATCGTTCTCTCTATTCCACCGAGCGCTAATCGGCCGATTATCGCTCCCGTGGAATAGGCCCCTAAATCTCCCTTTAATATTTTGTTGCTCTGTTACTGGTGTATATCTGTATACTATGTGGCTTGGCTTGGCTGGGTTCACACTGTGTTGGGTGCATTCGCGTGCATGAGTTTTTATGTGTTTTTCAATCAACTTCTATTATAAACAGAGGATCTGAAAATGGATCAAAATGCTTTTTTTTTGTGGTCGACCACGTTTTTGTGTTCGCTAAAAAGAAGAAGATGGGTTTTAATTAGTTTTTTTATCCCTTTTTTTAGAATACAAGTTGATAGAAAAACTGATCAAAACTAATGCACACAAACACACCCATTTTTAATGTTTATAGCAAAAAAAAAAAAAAAAAAAAAAAAGGATTGCAAAATACGCCCCAGCCTTCGAGAATAAAAAAAAGTGATACTATATAAGAATCTACAATCCCCCAAATCTCCTTGGTGGCATAAGCTTTCTGAGCCTGCTCCGAGCAGATAAAGCGGCTTAGTGTCCGAGCTGAATTTATTGGGAGAATCTGGAAGAAAAGTGTAAACAAAGGAGAGGTCTGCAAAATGTAAGTCTGCGTCTCTGCTCCCCCCCCCGACTCCGGCCACTCCATAGTAAGACCATAAAAAGGAGTTTACCATTCCTGACATAAAGTGAACTAAACTGTTTAAACCATTTAAGGTCAGAAGGAGCGGCGGCTGATCCTCCGGCATTCACCATGAAGAACGGCCGCCTGACCAGCGCAATGCTAAACAATCGCCAAGAGGCCGATGCCCCAGAGACAGGACTCCCAAACTCTGCTTCTCAATGACAGAAATAATATTTACCCCGGCAGCACACAGGTTTATACAGCTTATAGATCCCCCAGACACAACATGGAGGCCGTCACACTGCAACGGCCATAAATCTACAGCTGAAGAGGCTGCGGAATTCTCCGGCCCCCGCAGTATATCACAGGCCTCAAAATTATTTAAAGAAAACAAAAATACAAGTTTCTTCCGCGCCAATAAATTTACAGAAAGGAGACAGGTCCCCAAACGAAAACCAAAGTTACAGCATGTCATCTATAGACAAACATGGGAAATGAATCCGGGACTAGGGACATTATTTATAGCAACTGTCTAGTCCTGTCTGGGGATGGAACGCACTAGTGGGGGCTTTAAAGGGGGAGCTCACAAAAAAAAATGTTTTATTTCAAATGAACTGGTGCCAGAAAGTTATATAGATTTTTAATTAACTTCTATAAAAAAAAAAAAATCTCCAGTCTTCCAGTACTTATCAGCTGCTGTATGTCCTACAAGAAGTGGTGTATTCTCTCCAGTCTGGAGAGCAGGAGAGGTTTTCTATGGGGATTTGCTGCTACCCTAGACAGCTCCTGACATGGACAGAGGTGGCAGCAGAGAGCACTGTGTCAGACTAAAGAGAATACACCACTTCCTGCAGGACATACAGCAGCTGATACGTACTGGGAGACTGGATGTTTTTAATAGAAGTAATTTACAAATCTCTGGCACTTTTTGGCACCAGTAGATTTGACAGCAAGTTTTTTGGGTGTACAAGCCCTTAAAAAAAAAATTACATACACTTTTTTTCTGTCCCCGTTGCTCTTCTTCTGGCTCCCAAATTCAAAAGTAAATGGACAGGTATATGTAGTGGGAATCACCTCCCATCATCTATCTACAATGTGCTGATACCTAATAAGATCAGCACCATGTAGAGATCCAATGCTATCATCGGTTCAGCAGTGATTTATCGCTATTAGAGGTGGTCCCCCTCCCTGTGTACACAGCAGAGGGCGGCATCAGATGGCTCACAAGTTCTCATTCAGTCACTGACATCTTTCATGGCTGTATCCATGTATTCCCAGACTCCCTAGGGCTGCATCCTGCTTCAGCAGCCACCGCTAATCACATGGCGCACTGGATTCTCCGCTCAACTCTGGACACAAACATTCAGCAAATAAGAGATGGCACAATAAGACTTTACCAACCACTGGTTCATTCTTTGGACGGATGACGGAATCCGCGCGCCCATCTCAGTCGGTGAGTGGGTGCAAACACTGGATTCTGTGATGGATTTTTCGAAGTGTGCACATAACCTCAAAGATGAGGGAGCCGCGAGCATTCTGGAGTTCTCTCGCGCTCTAATTTGATTACCGGTGGCTGAAGAAGTTGGATATAGCCCTGGAAAACATGGATATAGCCATAGGCTATATCCAACAACTCCAGCCACCGGTATAGAAATGCCGAATGGTTAGACATGAGAGTGTGAGTGTAATATTATATATATATAATATATATATATATATATATATATCTCCAGGACTCCCTAGGGCTGCATCCAACTTTGTCAGACACCACTAATCAAATGCTGAGCGTGAGGACTTAGATTAGAGAAAGGCGACTGGAGCATTCTGACTATTATCCGAGAACATACCAGGGCCGCAGGCATCACATTTACTTTACATTCTGATTATTATAGGGATGCAGCATATAACAGGGAATATTAATCCTCGTACCTCCAGGTCATAGAGATATCTGAAGTCGATGTGTAGGTCTGCGGCTTCCTTCACGGCCTCAGCCAGTTCTAGAGCTCCTCTGCCACCATATGACCAGTGGTTGCAGGGAACAGCATCAAAGGCCCCAGAATCCTTAGCGATCCTACAGACGAGGTCAATCTCAGCCTGAGTGTCCGTTCTGTGGGGGGGAAATGAGATTTTTTTTTTTAAACAATCCTGTCTTACACAATCATCATGCTTTTGAATACATTAATAATGTGTCAGGTCACAGCTCTCCTATAACATGGGGGGCGCTATCTGACCTTACCTTAGGATGGTCTTCACCCACATGACTATGTCCGTATTCCATCAGTCTGTCACAATTCACACGCGTTACACATCATCTCTATGCAAGCCATGGCTATATACGTTTATGTTCTAAATGGGGGTTGTCAGACACCTATCGGGGTCCCCTGTGTCCATGGTGAAACCCCACAGTCAGATCTTTCTTTCCCTTGACATCTACTGTGAGGGCAAAGTCCGGACAAGCTTATATGCATCAGACTGCCGACTGTTCATGTGGGGTTGGTCACGGCTAATGATAAAGAAAGATCCCACTAACTGGGAGTCTGAGTCTGAAAATCCTGAATCCCGGTGATATCAGAAAGTTATATAGAGTTGTAATTTACTTCTATTAAAAAGTCTGAAATCTTCCCATACTTATTAGCTGCTGTATGTCCTGCAGAAAGTGTTTTTTTATTTTCAATATGACACAATGCTCTCTGCTGACATCTCTGGCTGAGACAGGAACTGTCCAGAGCAGTACAGGTTTCCTATGGGGATTCATAGAAAACTGAGACTGGGTTCCTGTCTCGGTCAGAGATGTCAGCTGAGAGCACGGTGTCAGACTGAAAATAAAACACTTCCTGCAGGACATACAGCAGCTAATAAGTATGGGAAGACTTAAGTATGGCAATACCAGGTCAATGCCTGGAGAGGACAGAGCAAGCTCTTTTTCCATCTCCCTGTTCTAAGAATCCATTTAATATATGGTCCCCAGATAGAGGACGTATCAGATATTATACTGATAAGAACAGATAGACTTGGGACTATTTAATAGAAGTAAATTACAAATCTATTTAACGTTCTGAAATCTCTTGATTAGAAAGAAAAATATTTTTCCTGGAGTGCCCCTTTAACACCAAGGTTTAGAAATGGTTTAGAAAGCTGCTGTGTTGTATACCCCCCCCCCCCTCCACTGTGTCAGCTCCTCTGTACCTGTATACCCCCCTCCACTGTGTGGGCTCCTCTGTACCTGTATACCCCCCCTCCACTGTGTGGGCTCCTCTGTACCTGTATACCCCCCCTCCACTGTGTCAGCTCCTCTGTACCTGTATACCCCCCCCCCCCCACTGTGTCAGCTCCTCTGTACCTGTATACCCCCCCCCCCCTCCACTGTGTCAGCTCCTCTTTACCCGCATACCCCCCTCCACTGTGTGGGCTCCTCTGTACCTGCATACCCCCCCTCCACTGTGTCAGCTCCTCTGTACCTGTATACCCCCCCCCCTCCACTGTGTCAGCTCCTCTTTACCCGCATACCCCCCTCCACTGTGTCAGCTCCTCTGTAACTGCATACCCCCCTCCACTGTGTCAGCTCCTCTTTACCCGCATACCCCCCTCCACTGTGTCAGCTCCTCTGTACCTGTATACCCCCCTCCACTGTGTGGGCTCCTCTGTACCTGTATACCCCCCCTCCACTGTGTGGGCTCCTCTGTACCTGCATACCCCCCCTCCACTGTGTCAGCTCCTCTGTACCTGTATACCCCCCCCCCCTCCACTGTGTCAGCTCCTCTGTACCTGTATACCCCCCCCCTCCACTGTGTCAGCTCCTCTTTACCCGCATACCCCCCTCCACTGTGTCAGCTCCTCTTTACCCGCATACCCCCCTCCACTGTGTCAGCTCCTCTGTACCTGTATACCCCCCCCTCCACTGTGTCAGCTCCTCTTTACCCGCATACCCCCCTCCACTGTGTCAGCTCCTCTGTACCTGCATACCCCCCCTCCACTGTGTCAGCTCCTCTGTACCTGTATACCCCCCCTCCACTGTGTCAGCTCCTCTGTACCTGTATACCCCCCCTCCACTGTGTCAGCTCCTCTGTACCTGTATACCCCCCCTCCACTGTGTCAGCTCCTCTGTACCTGTATACCCCCCCTCCACTGTGTCAGCTCCTCTGTACCTGTATACCCCCCCCTCCACTGTGTCAGCTCCTCTGTACCTGTATACCCCCCCTCCACTGTCAGCTCCTCTGTACCTGTATACCCCCCCCCCCTCCACTGTGTCAGCTCCTCTGTACCTGTATACCCCCCCCCTCCACTGTGTCAGCTCCTCTGTACCTGCATACCCACCCTCCAGTGTCAGCTCCTCTGTACCTGCATACCCCCCCCTCCACTGTGTCAGCTCCTCTGTACCTGCATACCCCCCCTCCCTCCACTGTGTCAGCTCCTCTGTACCTGCATACCCCCCCTCCACTGTGTCAGCTCCTCTGTACCTGCATACCCCCCCTCCACTGTGTCAGCTCCTCTGTACCTGCAGTATTTTTCATTCCTACCTCCCCCCTGTCCATATGTGCATAAGTTTTAGGCTTCACTTGTATGGCCCGTCTCCTTTGTATGGCATGTCTCCTGTTTGTTTCCTGTTTCCTCCCACTGAAGAGCTTCTCTTCATCCTCCTTGTCTGGCAGGTACTGCTGTCACAGCCAGAATAGGTTACATGGGGTTCGGCCATCTAGTTACCCAGGAGGACCTCCATCAGTCAGGGAACAGCCCCATCTATCGCTCTCACGCTGCAGGCATGCAGGACTGAATACACAGCTGTACAGTATGAAATATGATCTGGTGTCAGTGATCAAATGTTTATTCGTCCATCAGGGATTTGTCATAAAGACAGAAGCTTCATCTTAATGTGGAGCCTAGATCAGGTTACCGGGAAAATCTAAACAGAAAGGCTGAAGTGTCTGCTGAGTATTCACTCTCACAGCTTAGACTGCTGTATAATGTCCTCCATGATGCTGCTATTTCTGGTGTGCTGTAGAGACATAGAACAGCAGTATTTCCCATCATGGAGGACATTATACAGCAGTCTAAGCTGTGAATCTGGTTCTGGGTGAGATCTTATACTCAGAGTAAACATCTGTAGTCTATGTTTCTGTATATGCTTCTGCTTCTCTCATCTTTACAGACATACATTGGCAGCATGTAACCTAATCCCTCAGCAAGCTGCTTGCCCCTTATATAAACACAAGACAGAAGTGAGATGGTTTTCATTTAAAGAGAAGTCCTGTGTCTGACATTCTTTCTCAAAAGAGCAGGGAAGGGGTGGCTGACCATAACATGCACCTACCTCCCTGCTCCGGCCCTGCCATCCACTCTTCTGCGTTACAGTTCCCCACCCCCCAAACTGCTTCCTGGACTGAGCGGGGACTCAGGTTGTCCATGGAACCAGAGCGGAGAACAGCGGACCTGTGCTGGAGCCTGATAGATAGGAGCACGTTGTTATGTTCAGCCAGTTCTTTTTGAAAAGAATGACCGACACTGAACTTTTCCATTAAAAGGGAACCAGCCACAATGAAAATCCTACCTACCTATCGGCATCATGTTACAGAGCAGGAGGAGCTGAGCGGAGGGATATAGATCTTTACAGGAAAATATTTAGGATAACTTGTAATTTATTAATTGAATGTTTCCATTCTAAAGAGTCCAGTCCATTGAGTGACCCCGCCCACTGGACTCCTTATCATAGAATGAGCAGGGATTTCAACCCATTATAGAGAATCTTTTCCCACAAAGATATATATCAATCTGCTCAACTCTTTCTGCTCTATAACGTGATGCAGATAGATTACAGAGCTTTGTCTTGGTGACAGGTTCCTTTTAAATGACTTTTTGGGGGGTGTCCTTGTACTGCACTTTTTAGTACTTTGCTCCCCTCAGCTTCGACTTGCTAAGACAGTCCACCATACCTCTACTAACCTATAAAATATATTGTAGATTCCTGCAGTGTATGCTTAAGAAGGCTCCAGTATATGTAGGAGCCAAAATGCGTCACTTTGCACAATAAAAATTTCTGCTGGATACAGTCTGCTGGACACCGCCCCGATGGACACCGCCTGCTGTTGGAGTACTCTTTGCAAGCACTAAATTGTAGCCCTAAGGTACCCTGCTCTCTGAGTCAATGTGAAGGGAGTGTCTTGCCATCTGGTGCGGTCCAGGCCAGTTTCCCTCTACTTCCTGCAGTGTATAGCAGACACAGGAAGTAATATTCAAGTATGGGTCGGACATTTGGCTGCAGGAGTCACAAGCCTGGCAACATTGTCCGTAATCTACTCATTGAGTGATAAGTCAATAAACCTGTTTAATAGGTTACATGTAGATTCAATTAATTTACTTTGGGCACAATTTCCCCAGCTCCTGTTTAATGCAGATAGTGTACTTTATTACACTGGGGAACTTACTTGAAGATATTTAAGGCAACCACGACCGGAACCCCAAACTGCTGAGCAATCTGGATCTGCTTCTGTAGATTGCAGCAGCCGTCCCGAACCAGCTGGAGATTCTGCAGGCAGACAAGAAAGGTTTTCTTACAGAAGATGAATGTGCACAGGTCATGCGCCAGATAAAAAAAATAGCATTGTTTCCATGCAGCCTGTGAATTATTAATAACTGCTGTTGTTAGTACTTGAGCATATGGCTGGGCTAATGCGTTCAAGCAAGCTGCATGAGACCTGTCCTTATTATGCTGGAGCTGGCAATACTACAGCGAGCAGCGGCAATGGGGAGACGGTGTGCTCATAGTCACAGCGCCACCTACAGCCGAGACCCAGAAAAACAAGGGGAGTTATAACCTATAGGAATCATCTCTGGTTAATAATGCGGACAACCAATATAATATGATTGATAGATCGATCGATAGATAGATAGATAGATAGATAGGAGATAGATAGATAGATAGATAGATAGATAGATAGGAGATAGATAGATAGATAGATAGATAGGAGATAGATAGATAGATAGATAGATAGATAGATAGATAGATAGATAGATAGGAGATAGATATATTGCAGCTTATGGGTGGTGGATTATTAGGTCAGTACCTTAGGGACAGGGATGGGATCAGAATAGATATCCCAGGCCCCACTAAATTATTAACTTAATCTGACATCTAATTGTGTGATCTGTATGAGGGATCTACGCCTCCAGCCATGTAACGTTATACGTTTATAGAAATGGCTGGCAGTGTTATATGAGCCATTACACAGAAAGGACAAACAATTTACTGTATTCCTGTGGCACGACGACTAACGCTGTCCAGTGCACACCCTTCCTCTGTCACCATCTGGACACCGCCTCTCTATATACTTCTCTTGGGCATTTGGACAAGTTTTACTTTTTGCCTTTTACCGGGTTATAGATTTTGCATTGAAAAACAAAAGCTGCAAGTTAAAGTGAAATCAATAGTACAAGTGATTTTAAGAATTTTTTTAATTAGGTTTTATTAGGCATAAAAAAGCCTCTTTCTGTACTCAAAAAGCAGTTTTCCAACCTCCCCCCACACTTCCTATCTGTGCATTATCAAGCAAATTCCTCTTCATTACAGAAGAGCGAAGTGAGGATGGGTTCTGCTGAGACAATTATAACCTATGGAGGAGGGAGGGGTCAAGGGGGATGAGTGAGAAGGGAGAGCAGAGAAGCAGCTGTACAGTTTGGTGACTGTCTGGGCACAAAACGCTGGATTCACAGGTCAGAACGGTCAGTGCTGGTCTGGAGGTTTGATGAGAGAAGATTGCAGGATGATAAAAAGGAGGGGATAAAAAGTTTGCCATGGGGCCCAGACATTTCTAGTTATGCCTCTGCTGGAGAAGCAAGACAGCAAGAAACTTGTAAGGCCAGGCTCACACATTTGCAGTTGCAATGCAGACCTAGTCCTAATGCATGTTGCTGCCATCCCCTAGACATGGCTAAGACTTGTCCAGACCAGGAGTAAATGCCTGCCATGGTTGCAGGTAAAGCCATCTCAGAGGGGAGGAGGAAGGGGGAGGGGGGCGAGAGAAAAAAGCTCACACAGATTTTTGTGTCTTCAGCAGAAAGCAGCAGCTGAGAACTGGGGGAAGGAGACTGAATAGATAACAAGTATGGAAGGAATTGTTAGTCTCACCTTGAGCAGCAAGTTATGTTTGAGTATGTTTGAGTGGAATATCCCTTTAATAATAATCTCCTGAGAATATGGTCTACATGACAATGGTAAATTATACTTTTCCATCCACTTTACACTAAAGCTAGTGAAATTGTAATCCCCTCCAATATAATCTTATTAAAATAAATATTTTCCGCCTGCCTTGGGCCAACTTGTTAGACCTGTCAGACGGCGCAGGTACTGATAGAATAGAACAAAAATATACATTACCTCCTCGGTGTACTCCCTTGCTAGAGGAGCCCCAGCAGTGACCTGAAATCAAATGACAGCACGCTGTAAATTACCATTTCGATATATGGTTTAGTTATTATCTACACAATGGAAAATGTGTTCATATGGGGTTTCTGCTCTCTAATGATAGAGGGAAAAAAACATTCAATTTCCTTCTAAAAAGAACAAAAAAAATTGTGCATTTTGAGTTTGTTGGGTTTTCCTGTGGATTTACAGCATTTTCCTAGTCAATAGATTGTCTGCATAATGCAGCATGGACCAGATCCCCCAGTAACCAATGTTCCTTGTAAATACCTCCGACTAGCAGTTTTAAGACGTTTTTGGAAACTTACATTGGGTCCTCCTCCGTGCATCTTCAGAGCCCTAATGGTGGCCACAAGGACAACCACGTTGGGAACCAGTCCAGAAGCCCTGCATTTGATGTTAAAGAACTTCTCCATACCAATGTCTGCGCCGAAACCGGCTTCAGTCACTAGAAGACAAAAAAGAAGCACAACTCAGCATGAATACACAATAAAACACCCCCCTGCCAAAGCTGCTATACGTTTTAATAGGAGTACGTCAACCATTTTCAATGTCTGATATAGTGCTGGGGCGGGACAGCGGTGCGACCAGAGCGCAGTCAGTGCTGACACCAGTCTCGGAGCTAGTGGTGGGAGCATTCAGCAGGGGTCCTGAAAACACCACAGGAGAACCTCAGGGGAGGGCGGCGAGGTAAGAATAGGACCTATATCATGATCTATGCAGCTCCAGAACAATATAAAAAATTTAAAACATGTTTTCCCTATGTGCTTTCCCAAACCAAAACTCGAGATGCCTCGCCAAGCAGTTATGGTGCCAGATAGTAATGATCGAACAGGGCCAAGGTTTAGGTTCGTACAAACCTGAACCATCGGCATTTGACTCTCGCTGCCTTCCCGTTCCAAGGGGAAGGTGGAGACAGCACAAGTACCGCCTGAAACACAGGGATACAGCCTATTACCTAGATCCTGGTGGCTGAAGTTGGATGCAACTCTATGGGTCCTATTAGAATAAAGCAATTTTTAACGGTAAATGATCACAAACTAGATTTGTCGTTTACCTGAAATTGTTCCCCATATTACACAGAACGATAGTCGTTCGTTACTATGATCGGTTACTCCATCTGATCCCAGAAAAAGAAGCAAACGATTGGTGACCAAATGTGGAATTACAGCTAACGATTAACGATTTTAGGGTCAGATCTAAATCAAAGATCAAGAGACACAAATGTTTTTTTCAAATGATCCAATTACACAAGATGATTGTTTAAATGTCAACAATAAACCGATTTCCTGCCCTTATAATAGGGCCCTAGGGCTGCCTGGAAAACACAGATACAGCTATGGGTCATAGTCTGTATCCACCAGGACTCCATAGGGCCGCAGCCAAGTTCTTCAGCCACCGGTATTCAGATGCCGCAGGACGAACCAGAGAGTGCAGCGACAACATCATTGTAGAACTACTAAGCTGGATAAGATAGAGGAGCACAAACCAATATAAAAACCATTCAAATACAGGAAAGTATTTTACATGCAAAAATGGTTAAATTTCAGACTGCTCCTGAGTTTCTGACAACCTGACAGGGACTGGTCTAAGAATGTCAGAGTGACGCTGGTTGACAGGAAGGAAACAGGATACAGTTCTAAAGCTGCGAGGATGAAGGCAACGCACTGGATAGGAAATGGAGCAGAGGACAAAACGAGTAAGAAAACAATGCGGGGAGCCAGGATCATACACACCACACTCACTTCTAGATTATTTCCTCTTTCCAAATCCGAGTGCCAAGGAAAATATCAACAACTGTGGCCCAGCGGGACGTCGGAGGGTTCACGCTAGCGTTACTGCACTCATGACCAGATTAAGGAAACCATTAAAGGGGATATCATAAAAACCAGGGAGGTTAAACACATTCTCCACCATATTCTTACACAAACGCTGCAGAGGAATCTGAAACAGGAAACTACTCAAATAAATCACTGAAAATGGGGATAAAGTCACCTGCAGAATGCTGCGCATGCACACGGGTGGGGACAGCCCTGCTAGAACCTGACCCCTTCTGCTTATAGCCTCCGCACTGGCCATCAGACTTATCAGCGGTGACCACTAGAGAAGAGCGATCGTCCAGCACGCACGTCCAAACCAGAGCGTCTATCAGACCCATCAGCGGTGACCACTAGAGAAGAGCGATCGTCCAGCACGCACGTCCAAACCCGAGCAGGCAGCATTTGATTGGCGGTGGCTGCTGAAGTTGGACGACTATGGCTGGGTCTACCAGGACTCCCTGCATCAAACTTCAGCAGCCACCACCACCATTTAACCTAATACATTTACAGGACCGGGGTAAGATAACAGTACACCTAAAGGACAGGGAACTAGAGGGATGAGGGGAGAATCCTATCAGCACTGGGATAAACAAGAAAAACCCCTCTGCTGCCAATCACTAAAATACTGAAGTTGCCTAGAAACATTACCAACCCGGCAGGAGAACCAAGGGAACAGACTGCTGGTTCCAAAAGTCAAGACCCATCATGTTTCTGCACTCAGAACATAGCTTCATCAGGGATAAACATGATGTCATTGCCCTATTTACTAGTACTCAAGCAGAATTTAAAGACATAATTGCAGAGAGCGTTTCTGCTACAATGTTTCTCTAAAAATAAGACCTAGCCTCATTTTGCAGGCTTTTTAGAGTAGGTTTAACATATAAGCCCTACATTTAAAACATGCAATAGCTAAGGGACCAGATCCCTGACACTGGGCGCCTCAATCAGAGCCCGACTTATGCACCTTCCCCACCTGCTGCACTGGGAATAGGAGGGGTAAGATGCACAGTAGGGGACATTGACTATAAGGGGTCAATGTCCCGCCCCCATAGGGAGGTAGGGAGGGAGGTATACAGTATGGGAGAACAACTACAGAGGGGGGAGGGAGGTATACAGTATGGGGAGACAACTACAGAGGGGGGAGGGAGGTATACAGTATTGGGGACAACTACAGAGGGGGGAGGGAGGTATACAGTATGGGGGGGAACAACTACAGAGGGGGCAGGGAGGTATACAGTATGGGGAAGGGGAGGTATACAGTATGGGGGGGAACAACTACAGAGGGGGAGGGAGGTATACAGTATCAGGGGGAACAACTACAGAGGGGGGAGGGAGGTATACAGTATGGGGAAGGGGAGGTATACAGTATGGGGGGAACAACTACAGAGGGGGAGGGAGGTATACAGTATCAGGGGGAACAACTACAGAGGGGGGAGGGAGGTATACAGTATCAGGGGGAACAACTACAGAGGGGGGAGGGAGGTATACAGTATCAGGGGGAACAACTACAGAGGGGGCAGGGAGGTATACAGTATGGGGGACAACTACAGAGAGAGAATACAAACAGCATAGTAAGACAACCTGCTGAGGCTCAGTACACATTGATTCATAAAAAGATTTATGGAAACTTTATAGAAGTCCAAATACGGCATTAAAGTGATTCCGCCAGGATTCTGTCCACCAATGGGACGTCACCCGTCTAACATCAATTCCGCAGCCAAGGTCACTCTCATTCCCACAAATCATTGTGGAGAACATTTACTTGTCTTGCTGCGATAATTTAGTGATCGGCCGGGATCAGCTCCGGGACACAGGACTGTGTGTGAACAATGCAGGGGAAATGGAAAGTGCAGGCTGCTCGCTGCCACCTCTTCCCTGGACGTACACAGAACGTTCTCCGGACAGCTGGCCATCTGCAAGTCAGGAAAGGAAGAGCTCGGAAACTGCTGGAAGATGGTGAACTCTGAACCGCTTCATTTCCAGCCAGAAGATAATATGAGGATTGTTATCGAAAAGTCAAGTGTCTGCTGAAGAGTTCCTTTAAAGGGACAGTCTCATCAGAAAATGATTTTATGTTAAACAGATTAAGTATTTTTCTTAATTTTCAATTTTTCTGTCTATATTATAACATAATCCTGATATCTTGAAGTTCTCATTCTCACCACTGGGTCTAAAACGAAGCTGAGACTTCCTGTTGTGTCTGTGGTGATAAGAGGAGGCTGCAGTAAAGTGATCTGTACAGCATTGCAGCGTCATGTGACACCAGTAGATAGAGGAGACAATAGCAGCTCCCTGTGGGATGACCTCTTCACAGGTCACAGAGGGCACTCAGTTATGTCTCACATTCATCTCAATGGGACAGTGTCTGTCTATTGTTGTCTATGTCCATGAGTCTTGCTGTAAAGCATGTCACTAAATGCTAATAAGAACAGCCAGGCAATATGGCCGCCCCAAGAACAATGTACAAAAAGTGAAGTAAAAAAGATAAAGTAAAGAAAATAGAAACAGATTAGAATAATTCTAATCAGTAAAAGAAAATTTAGGTGACACCTTCCCTGTTCAGGGGAGCTCAGGAAATCAGGAGTATTTCTCCTGCGGCGCCAACTACTAAGTAATTTATAAATCTGTATAACTTTCAAAAAACCAATTGATCAGAAAACATTTTAATGTCTCCCGAGTACCCCTTAACCCTTAGACGACCCTGGACGTAAAGTTACGTCATGGTAGTCCATCACCAGACGACCCATGGCGTAACTGTACGTCCTGGGTGGTTCTCCCGCTATGAAGAGCGCTCCGGAGTGGAGCGCGCTTCATAGGAGGTGGGGGCCGGCTGCAGTGAGCAGCCGGGACCTCACCGGTAATGACACGCTGCAGTGATCGCATTTAACTAACCCCCTTAAGCGGCCGCAGCGTTTAAGTGTAAGTGACAGGGGGAGTCCCCTGTCACTTACCGATCGGGACCCCCGCAGTCTGATCGCTGTATCGGACCGCCGGAGGTCTCTCACCTGCCTCCGTGCAGTCCGATCGGCAATTTGCTATACTGAGCCTGCACAGGCCGGCTCAATGAGCAGATCGCCGATCACACTGATCAATGCTATGCCTATGGCATAGCAGTGATCAGTGTGTACAATCACACTATTGTATGTAAAAGTCCCCCCAAAGGGACTTCTAATGTGTAAAAAAAAAAAGTTAAAAACACCAATCACTACCCCAAAACCCCTCCCCCAATAAAAGTTAAAATCACCCCCCTTATCCCATTATATAAATAAAACATATAAAAATAAATAAACATATAATATACCGTAGTGTGCGTAATTGTCCGATCTATTAAAATATAACAAGCGTCATTGCGATCGGTGAACGGCGTACACGAAAAGAGGGGGGAAAAAAGCGCGGATTACGGATTTGATGTTACATTATATATAAAAATAAATTAATAAAAAATGATCAAAACGTCCGATCTTCACAAATATGATAATAAAAACTAGAGATCATGGCGGAAAAAAAGACACCCCACACAGCCCCGTAGGTGAAAAAATAAAACCGTTATAAGCGTCACAATAGGCCCATTTTATTAATAATTAATTGGCAAAAAAAGATTTCATAAAAAAAAAAAAAATAGATAACATTAGAAAATCTGTGTAACCTGCATGTGGTTGTGTTCGGACTGACCTATAGAATAATCGTATCATGTCGCTGTTACCATATAGTGCATTACGTAGACACAGGAACCCCCCAAACGTTACCATATTGCATTCTTTTTTGCGATTTCACCTATTTATATCTTCATGAATAATATATTTGGATTCCGTCATACATGTTATGGTAAAATGAAAGACACCATTACATAGTACAACTATTCCTGTAACAAATAAGCCATTACATGGCCTTGTAGATAGAAAACTGAGAGTGCTAGAGCTCTTAGAAGGGGAGGAGGGAAAACGAAAGCGCAATGATCAAAATTTGCGCGGTCCACTGGGTCATTTTGGGCCTGGTCCTCAAAGGGTTAAAGTGGTTCTCCACGGAGCAGAAAAGGTTCTAGCTGTTTTGCTCACCAGAGCTCCACTTCCTTCCTCTGGCCGTCTTGCATGTATACCCTATACCAATAGTGGTAAACGGAAGAGGTTGGTGGGATTTGTCTGGCGCAACCACCCCTATTGGAACACCGGCCACGTTCCCCTGTAACTTCTCTGAATGAAGAGAACTCCTGGCACTGGTGTGAAGTCAAATTCAGGCTTTTATTTGATGCAACGCGTTTCGAGGGTGCAATCCCCTCTTCATCAGGCATGTATACCCTATAAGATGAGAAGGGGGTGGGTGAAACCATTATGCATCTTTGTAATATTGTTAGATATGTGTACTATTACTGTAAGGCCCGGTTCACACATTGTATGACACCGACCGTTCTGTGACCTGGCCGTGTCACAGAACGGCCGGTGTCAGTGAAGGCCAGGTGTCATCCTGGCAGGTACTGCAGTGGCGGTCGAATGATCTTAATTTCTGTTGAATTAGGATGCGGCTGCACCTGTGTGTGCCAGCATCCCATTGTGTGACCTGCCAGACATGTCAGCTTTTCGTGCGGCCACTAGGGATCCCGCCCGGAGTGTATACTATGTGTATGTATATATGTACTATGTGTGTACACTCCGGACGGGATTCCCTCTAGCTGCAGCACAATGTAAGTTTTGTATCAATCACGGCCATTGTTGCAAGTCAGCAACAACAGCCGTGATTAAATACTAGACTTACGTTGTGTGAATACGCTGGGCCATTCCGCTGAGGGTAGTAGTACTGGTGGTGGTAGTACAGGGTAGGAACCCGGCTAGCCACTTGCCTGATGGTTGTCTCGGTATGGGCACGAGGGATAGCAGCTATAGATCGGGAATCTGACCAAGCGGAGGCCGAGCAATTCTTCGTTGTCCTTAGTCAGGGCACCAATAATTACACCAATGCCAGGGTTCAGAAACAACGGTAGTTGTGTATTTATTATAACGGTGGTAACTAGTAGCAACAGTCTCTCCGGATGCAACCGGGAATAAGGCAGACTCGGATAAGGCAAAGCAATAGGTGATGCTGCAATAGGCTGTGATGGTAGCGTACTGAATGATGGGAGTAGTAGTACTGAGGATAAGATACTGGGCGGAATGAAGCTGAGACGAATACTTGCTGTGGATGATGATGGGAGATGATGAGAGATGATGAGAGGAATGACTGAAGAATGGGCACCCAGATCTTGGATTGAGATGAGAATCTTTAGGACTTGAGAAGGAAGACACAGCCAGGTCTCGACTGGACCAGAACACTTCTAGTAACACTGGAGCAGCAGAGCACACGTGTCTCTCTCCTGACAGTGGAGAGAGGACACACACAACCTGTCCCCTTGAAGGTAGAAGACCGGACTCACACACACCTGTCCCCTTGAAGGTAGAAGACCGGACTCACACACACCTGTCCCCTTGTAGGTAGAAGACAGGACTCACACACAACCTGTCCCCTTGAAGGTAGAAGACAGGACTCACACACACCTGTCCCCTTGAAGGTAGAAGACAGGACTCACACACACCTGTCCCCTTGAAGGTAGAAGACAGGACTGACACACACACACAACCTGTCCCCTTGAAGGTAGAAGACAGGACTCACACACACCTGTCCCCTTGTAGGTAGAAGACAGGACTCACACACAACCTGTCCCCTTGAAGATAGAAGACAGGACTCACACACACCTGTCCCCTTGAAGGTAGAAGACAGGACTCACACACACCTGTCCCCTTGAAGGTAGAAGACAGGACTCACACACACCTGTCCCCTTGAAGGTAGAAGACAGGACTGACACACACAACCTGTCCCCTTGAAGGTAGAAGACAGGACTGACACACAACCTGTCCCCTTGAAGGTAGAAGACAGGACTGAGGTAGAGAGGAAGTCACATGGTATCCCCAGCCAAAGCTCGATGGCTATTGGGGTTACCATGGCAGCAGGGGCAGTCACGTGACATCAAGTCATTGCATCATCACACCATTAGGCATACTGGACTGAATATACATGAGAAATTAGTGAAAAAGTAGACCTGAATACTGAGGAGGTGACAGGATACACAGTTTGCAGTGGACCACAGTTTCCAGAACAGAGGCAATAAAATACTGACCGACTCAGATATAAGAATACACTTTTGAGAAAAACAACAAGAGGAGAAACTCTATTCTGGGACACTGCATGAACATAGCCTAATACTGTATTTTTTTTTCCATAAAAGCGCCTTCCTGCGCTCTGTAAATATTCCTGGAGAAGTAAATACCCAGCATGCCTGCCGGAGGCAGCGAGGACACTTAGAGGGGCGGCTTTCTACCATCGGATGAGGACGCCACACGCTACGCCAGCTTTCTTACACACACAACACAGCTTAACCTGACATGAAGCAGAAACATGGCCAAAAGGTTGATGTCAATGCGAGATTTCTGTGTTTCGTAGACTAAAGGGCCGTCATCTGGTGTTTGTCACAGTAAGACATTGGCGATGCAGATGGGCAGACACCCAATATAAAGTCTGGAGACTCCTGACACCTAAAATACAGTGTAGATCCCCTAAACATTCCAGATGCGCCACTCTGGATCTACAACTACAATATCTGACAAAGGAACGATATAAAGGTTTCTTGAGGAATTTATTTATTCACATAGTTTTTTTCCTTTTGATGCAGAGACGCTATGGTACTAGTTACACGCTTACATAGCTGCAAGTAAGGGGAGCCATAAACTTAAAGGGAAACTTAAGCATTTTTTTTCTTTCAAATCAACTGGTGTCAAAAAGTT
Organism: Dendropsophus ebraccatus; assembly: GCF_027789765.1. Classification (NCBI taxonomy): domain Eukaryota; kingdom Metazoa; phylum Chordata; class Amphibia; order Anura; family Hylidae; genus Dendropsophus; species Dendropsophus ebraccatus. The sequence goes on along the minus strand of NC_091468.1, from coordinate 71,208,031 downwards.
ATACAGATTAGTAATTTACTTCTATTTAAATATCTCCAGTCTTCCAGTACTTACCAGCTGCTGTATGTCCTGCAGGAAGTGGTGTATTCTCTCCCACTGACACAGTGCTCTCTGCTGCCACCTCTGTCCATGTCAGGAACTGTCCAGAGCAGCAGCAAATCCCCATAGAAAACCTCTCCTGCTCTGGGCAGTTGCGGTCAGCCCTCCCAGAAATCCAAACTTGGTGCCTTCTGGCTTTAGGCCATTAAGTCTTAAGCACTTAAGAGATGCTCCGGCGTTCACATGAGCTTACCACGGCATGATACCAGATATAAAAATCATGATTAAGAATCTGGAGTGTTCGAAACGCGTAGGTGTTTTTATGTGAATACGTAATAAAGATTTGGATTGTTTCAGAGCTTTAGAGAATGAGTTATTCCTGTCACTAGGGGCCTGGCAGCTACAGCAACACTGGCAGCACCTCAGGTAGGGCCCTTTAAGATGGAACCTGTCATCACAGTCAGGAGTCTTCAGGGTGGTCATTTGGAGCTGAGCAGCGGTGACCACCCACCTGGCTATCTAAACTAACAGCACTCACTGCAGCTATGTGATCCGGGAAGAGGAGGCCACATCTATGGAGCAGCGGCCGGCCTGGAGCGAGAGCCTTATATCACCGACAGCCGGCTAACACTTCTATGAGAATGGCAACAAAAAGCCCCAATTGTTATAGAAAATGAGTCAAATACGAAAACCTCTGACTGTGTAAAAACACACGGCTGCTAACCAAGTCCAGATGGCCAAGTCCGCGAAGACAGAAGGGAAAGGAAACCTCCAGACAACTCGGAAGATTCATGCGACTAGTGTTACCAGTGATAAGACAGAATATAATCGGACTCCTATTATTTCTTCACTTTTAACCCCTTGGTCTCCAGTAATCCTCATTACTGCAAGAACCTGGGGAAAAAAAAAAAATCACAAAAGAACTAATCTATATTCAAAAAGAAATTACCAAAACACCTGTGTAGTATGCATTTACTGGTGGCATAGCATGTCCATAGAAAATACTCTGTATACTATCTGTAATTTGCAACACAGTATAAGACTCATTCTAGACTGTTGGCCGATGGCGGCCACGGTCTGCAACTGGAGCTCACAGACTTACATTATGAGCACAACTAAGCGGAGTAAGGACGTGCTTACAACGGTCCTCTACCCACTTGTTTTCCCGATCGGCATGGGTGTGATCACTCAGACCAAGAGTAATCAAAATAACTTCTGACAAGTCTCTACGAAATGCCATAAAACGAGGATCCTGAACCTGAGACATTTGTAGAGATGCTTTGGTTGGTAGGAGAATTCGGAGGCATGCCCATTGGACTCCCTGGAGACGGCCATGTAACATCACGGAGGAACATAATCCAACAGAATCAAGTAGCATAAAAAACAGTGGGATTTATTCAAGTCACATACACAAGGGCAACGTTTCAACAATGTGGGGTCTTTATCAATGCTTCATAAAGACCCCACGGGGTGGAAACAGTCCCCTATGTATGCTGGCTAAATAAAACCCACGGCTTTTCATGCTACTTGATGCTGATGGATTACGTTTCTCCATGATGGCCAACTATAGGGACGGTTGGAATCACGTATACCTAACGGTTACATCTACAAGATATTTTGCATAAAATCTGCAGGTATTTATGCATACATTGCTTCATCACGTGTGAACTAAGGATATGTTCACACCTTAAATGATAGGTTACCAAGTGGTGGTGCAGCAAGGAGTGGCCCGATATCTCCACTGTAAACCTAACCTGCTGATATGTCTCTACAGCATACCTGTCATCACTTTCATGCTGCCTGAACTGCATCTCACAGGGGCTGTCCTGGCTGCTTTTTTCCTAGCCCCATTGGCATTGATCGATATATCTCTCCCTAGAGCCAACCTAGTCTGGTGGGCTGGGGAGAAGCTGCCGGGGGCCAGTCTCCATGACTAGTGGTTCAAGCTGCTTAAAAGTGATGACCGTTCCCCTTTAAAATTTGAGAAATATTTTAAAAAAGACGAAATAAAGAAGGTAGTGCGTCAGTGTTATACCTGCATCAACACAAGCAGGGAGTGGGCGGCTGCGACCGTGCCCCTTCATGGTGCAGGTACATGCCGCTTAGCCTCACTGTATCTGTAACTTAATATTCACTGCCGCTACATACCGTGAACTTTGGGTGACTTTCTTTGTGTATGTAATAATATCCAAGCAAGACCATACTTGTGTTAGATAACAATCACATTTATACCTTACAAATAAATCCCACATGTTTGGTACAATAGTGATTATCTGAGAGCAGTATGAGTAACCGCACCAATACAATGACAGAAAAACAAAGGATTTCACCAAAGTAAATAAACTAGTAGAAAAGGACTAATTTCCTTTCATAAAAACATTAAATAAATATGAAGAATGAAAAGACAAGTGTAAAGTTCAACTGAAATATCAAGCAGCAAGTTACACATGCAGCCGTATATACATAGACAGTGATACTTAAGAGTAACTTGGTTTAAGAGCTCACAGTTTTTCAAAATTGTGACTTGGTATAAGAGCATTGCTTTGGTGTAAGAGCTCCCTGTACTGGGTGGGAGGGGGAGTGGGGGAGGGGCGTGGTCTGCATAGCGGGGTCTACAGCCCTGTACTCTGACCCAGGAAGTCTCCCTCACCTTCCAAATCATAGCAGATCCACTTCAGGCTGGGGCTTACATCAGGGGACAGGACTGTGGAGGTAATCTCTCCATAGCTGTAACCCCTCTGTCCCCGGACAGAGAGTGCTGCATGTATGTGCCCACATCTGCCCTGCTCATTCCTTCCAGCTACTTCTAACTGTTTCATTTGTTTTACATGTTATTCAGAAAATTTGCTTTGGTTTTGTGTGTGTGTGTGTGTGTGTGTGTTCTCTCTGTAAATTTTTGGTTTTAGTAAAATACTGACCACAATAAGGTGCTAAATAAGGTTCAAAATACTGTGTGCGTGCCTAGGTTAGCCATGGATTAATCGGTCTACCATTATGCATCGTTGGGAACGTTAATTTTCAGTTTTGGAAATTCACTACATCAGATTGAAAGACTAATATCAGAAATCTAAGATTGGACATTTCTTACAAGTTTTGAATAAGGTTGGGTTCATACTGTGTTTTTGCCGTTTTTTATCATCAGTTTTATGCAAAAAAGGGAAGAAAAACTGATGCATTTGTGAGAATCCATTTTGATCTGTTCTTCTGCTGACTTTCCTTATTAAAAAAAAGGATCAAAACGCATCAGCTTTTTTTTTAGCATACACAAAAACGTGGTTGACCATGCTTACAAAAACTGATGCGTTTTGATCCTTTTTTTTAAATCTTTTTTACAATGGAGGTCAATAGAAAAACAGATCAAAATGGACGGACACAAATACATCCTTTTTTGCATAAAATGGATGGAAAAAAAAAAACACACCATGAACCAAGCCAAAAACAAAAGGAGGGGGTTTTACAAAATTGTACAGTGGTGCATTGGATTAGGAGCATAATCCATTCCAGGACGGCGCTTGTAATCCAAATCCACTCTTACACCAAAGCAAGTTTTGCCATAAGAAAATCACTGATATGTAGACAACTGGTTCCACACCACAAATAATGATTTTATATTCTGAACAACATGTAAAATTATAAGTTACTGTACAGTATAGCAATCAGCATGTGGTGTATAATGTATAGTAACTGTATAACCCTGATAACACAGCAGCAGCTGGATATGTGATATATAAGTTACTGTACAGTATAGCAGCATGTGGTGTATACTGTATAGTAACTGTATAACCCTGATAACACAGCAGCAGCTGGATATGTGATATATAAGTTACTGTACAGTATAGCAATCAGCATGTGGTGTATAATTTATAGTAACTGTATAACCCTGATAACACTGCAGCTGGATATGTGATATATAAGTTACTGTACAGTATAGCAGCATGTGGTATATAATGTATAGTAACTGTATAACCCTGATAACACAGCAGCTGGATATGTGATATATAAGTTACTGTACAGTATAGCAGCATGTGGTATATAATGTATAGTAACTGTATAACCCTGATAACACAGCAGCTGGATATGTGATATATAAGTTACTGTACAGTATAGCAATCAGCATGTGGTGTATAATGTATTGTAACTGTATAACCCTGATAACACAGCAGCTGGATGGGATATATAATTTACTGTACAGTATAGCAGCATGTGGTGTATAATGTATAGTAACTGTATAACCCTGATAACACAGCAGCTGGATATGTGATATATAAGTTACTGTACAGTATAGCAGCATGTGGTGTATAATGTATAGTAACTGTATAACCCTGATAACACAGCAGCTGGATATGTGATAAGTTACTGTACAGTATAGCAGCATGTGGTATATAATGTATAGTAACTGTATAACCCTGATAACACAGCAGCTGGATATGTGATATATAAGTTACTGTACAGTATAGCAGCATGTGGTGTATAATGTATAGTAACTGTATAACCCTGATAACACAGCAGCTGGATATGTGATAAGTTACTGTACAGTATAGCAGCATGTGGTATATAATGTATAGTAACTGTATAACCCTGATAACACAGCAGCTGGATATGTGATATATAAGTTACTGTACAGTATAGCAATCAGCATGTGGTGTATAATGTATTGTAACTGTATAACCCTGATAACACAGCAGCTGGATGGGATATATAATTTACTGTACAGTATAGCAGCATGTGGTGTATAATGTATAGTAACTGTATAACCCTGATAACACAGCAGCTGGATATGTGATATATAAGTTACTGTACAGTATAGCAGCATGTGGTGTATAATGTATAGTAACTGTATAACCCTGATAACACAGCAGCTGGATATGTGATAAGTTACTGTACAGTATAGCAGCATGTGGTATATAATGTATAGTAACTGTATAACCCTGATAACACAGCAGCTGGATATGTGATATATAATTTACTGTACAGTATAGCAGCATGTGGTGTATAATGTATAGTAACTGTATAACCCTGATAACACAGCAGCAGTTTGTAGATACAGGATGGAGCTGCAGATCCCCATAATGCAGTAGTGTAGTACAACAGGCTAGAATAGAGAAGCAGGGCTGCTGTCAGAGATCTGTGTGGTCACATGACAGCAATGGGGAAGGGTGAGTGTTCAGCAAGGACCGAATCAGGACTGATAGAGACTGCAGGGAGCAGGAAGGAATGATCAGGACAGATGTGGGCACAGTATAGCAGCACTCTCTGTCCGGGGAGAGAGGGCTTACAACTATGAAGAGATTACCCCCACAGTCCTGTCCCCTGATGTAAGCCCCAGCCTGAATTGGATCTGCTATGATTTAGAAGGTGAGGGAGACTTCCTGGGTCAGAGTACAGGGCTGTAGACCCCGCTATGCAGACCACGCCTCTCCCCCACTCCCCCTACCACCCAGTACAGGGAGCTCTTATACCAAAGCAATGCTCTTACACCAAGTTACTATTTTGAAAAACTGTGAGCTCTTAAACCAAAACACTCTTAAACCAAGTTACTCTTAAACCAAGGTTCCCCCTGTATTTCATAAAAAGTCATATGGTAACATAACTAGAAGGAAAATCAGTAAAGAGAACAACACACTTGAAGAAATCTTTAGGTGGTTAATAAACTTTTCCATCGAGATTTTAACTTACAAAACTATATTGTAGCGATAGTAATAGACAAAGCAGAGCGAAAACAGGAAAGAAGAATGTAAAGTGGAGGAAGTCGGCATATGTGGGAGATTTCCTTCAATAAAGTTTGGAGATGCGGTGCCTACGTAAAGAGATAAGTAGCTTGGAGCTTAGCCAGGCGGCTTAAAGGCGTTATCCAGTGTAAGGAAAACATGGCCACTTTCTTCCAGAGACAGCACTGCTCTTGTCTCCTGTCTGGATGCAGATTTTGCAAAGCGGTTCCATAGAAGTGAATAAAGCTTAACTGCAAACAAAAAAAACATCGCCACTCCTCTTTCTCAGGTTGCGTGTGATATTACATTTCAGCTCCATTCACTTCATTGGAACAGAGATTCAAAACCCCTGAACCCAAACTGAGGACAGGAGTGGCGCTGTTTTTGGAAGAAGGGCACCATGTTTTTCTAACCAAGGATAATGCCTTCAAACATTGTGAAACAAAGCATATTGGCTTTCTCTGCCGCACTGGATACACATCGTGGAACGCAAAATAAAAATAAATCAGAATAACCAAAAATCACCAAGTTACTGAAGAAACATATCGACCAAACAGACGCGTTAACCAAAAGATCTACATTCTAGCGACTTCTTTACATCAGTCGTCTCAGAAGGGAGGGTGAGACAGAGAGAAAAGCTCACATGAAGATGTTTGTGTCTTCAGCAGAAAGCAGCAGCTAAAAATTGGGGGAAGGAGACAGAAAAGATAATAACAAGTATGGAAGGAATTGTTAGTCTCACCATGGGCAGCAACATATCAGAAGTTATGTTTGAGTGGAATACCCCTTTAATCGAATACACATCTAAAGATACTTAAGGTGTAATTGTGACTATAGTAATAATGTGCCACTAATGCTTAGACCCAACCGTGTGTGGAAGAGGCCTGAGACATTGTGACACAGTCAGCGAGCGATATGGCGGCAGTAGTAGTGTGAGTTCACGCTTTCTTTCAGGGCTGAAGGGCTGTCACACGGTGTCAGCAATTTACATTCATAGGTATGAAAGACCTAGATTATAAACAAGGGGCCCCCAGTACAAAGCTGCTCCTAGAAGAGAAGCAGAAATGTCAGCTATGGCTGGAATGTTCTCATTTACCGCTGTCTTACATCTTACTCAGAGAATGACACTTTACATTCCTCCATGTAGAGCGGACATAAAAGGGAGCAGGGAAACAACTGTCTGCATGGCGACTTATTGGGCCCCGCAACCTGCTGTGCTCAGACAGGATAACACAGACCGCCGGCTTCCATCCTCTACAGTCACAGCAGTCTCTTACAGTATTATAGTGTGCACAGCCATCTGCGACAATGTGCTGGATCCGCCATCTGATGGCACGATGGGAACCTAGAGAGAAAATGGATTTTAATGACATATCAGGTTCTGCTGTACCTGCCGACTATATAAGTGTATATGCAGATTAAAGGGGAACTATCAGCAGGTGACACGAATCTAACCTGCTGCTATGTCCCTACTGCACAGGAGACACCGAGGAGGAAGGGATGTCTCCTACAGCGTGTCTCTTATCTTCCTCCGCTGGTGCAGTTAGTAGTTTGCTCCATGGTCCGGGGAGACTGTTAGGAGCACTGGGGCATCCATGTGGAGGATTGACTGTCCCCATAGCATCGATGCGGCCCGGACGGTCTTACTAGACCATGGCGCAAACTACTAGCTACACCAGAACGCTGCTGAGGAGGAAGGTAATAGCCCTATTTCACAGAACGATTATCGTTCATAGACTCGCTCCAACGACCGCTCGTTAACGAGCACTTAATTTTTTTAAGCGAACGATAACACATAATACGTGTGGGAACGTGAACGATATCTGTAGTGTAACGATTTTTTTGTGGTCGTTACTTCGTTACATGGTCGTTTAAAACGTGGGGAAATGTAGGTAGACATTTCAAGGACTGAAAGATTTTTTAATCAACGAAAAGATTAGCAAATTTTTGTTGAAAGACCAACGATTTTTTTCGACATGTTGAAAAAAAATAGTGAACGACTCAACGACGATTTCGCTGTTGTCGTTCGCTCGTTTACAGCTATTCCACAGAACGAATATCGTTAACAAGTGGTCGTTTGAACGATTTTATGAACGATAATCGTTCGAAAAAGTTCCGTGGAATAGGGCCTTTAGAGACACACTATAAAAGACACACATACTATAAGAGACACACACACTATAAGAGACACACACACTATAAGAGACACACACACTATAAGAGACACACACACTATAAGAGACACACACACTATAAGAGACACACACACTATAAGAGACACACACACTATAAGAGACACACACACTATAAGAGACACACACACTATAAGAGACACACACACTATAAGAGACACACACACTATAAGAGACACACACACTATAAGAGATATACTATAAGAGACACACACACTATAAGAGACACACACACTATAAGACACACACACTATAAGAGACACACACACTATAAGAGATATACTATAAGAGACATCCCTTCCTCCTCAGTGTCTCCTGTGCAATAGGGACATATCAGCAGGTTAGATCCGTCTCACCTGCTGATAGTTCCCCTTTAAGGCATGAGGCCCATGTGTTTCCTACCAGCACTGTTATAAAGGATCTAATGACCTAATCTTCACCAGTAAACAGAATGCTGGGAAACTGGTGGAGCAGAATGTGTAGCAGCAAGTGAACTCTGTCCCATACCCCATATACATTCTACATGTGGGGACGGCCCGGGTTTGAGGATCACCTGCGCTGGGCCTGGCTTTACATCCTGAGGCCTGGTTTACAATGCTGGCCGGGTTGTGCTTAGATGTTAAGAGAATCCTGGAGTCATGAAATCACACATTAGGTGGCTTTATGGCTCTGCAGTGCTGTACGGCCATATCACGGCTTCACTACCCGACAAGGTTAGTCATTTCACTGGTCAGTGGCGGCATATCACTTTTGGAGCCTGTTCAGTTGCACAGGGGCCCAGGCCAACAGAGGGGCCCCCCAGGCTCATCAGTGGGCAACATGGGGCGGGAGGCACATGAGTGGGCAGCACGGGGAGGGCAGATGGGAATGGAATAGATGGTAACTAAAAAGTTCACCTGCTGCATGGGCGGGAGCTGGGGGAGGGGGATGACTGCACTACAAATACTTCTGCATAGACTTCTACTTCTATACTTCGGCATATACTGCGCCCCCTGCTGGTTTGCTTATGGGGGAGCCTAGGCAAATTGTTTGCACAGGGGCCCTATACAGTCTGTGTCCGCCTCTGTCACTGGTAGTTTTTTTTTTTTTTTTTTTTTTTAAAGGGGAACTATCAGCAAGTCAAACGAATGTAACCTGCTGCTATGTCCCTACTGCACAGGAGACACTGAGGAGGAAGCTATGTCTCTTATAGTACGTCGCTATGTTCACACTACGTATATTTTCATAAAACTACGGCCGTTCTTGCCAAGTGCAACAACGGCCGTGGTTATTACGAAAATATAAGTAACATTGCCCCCTATGGGATCCCAGCCAGAGTGTATACACATAGTACATATATACATACACATAGAATACACTCCGGCTGGGATCTCTTGCGGCGCTGTGAGAAACTGACATGTCGCTATGAAGCGAGTGGCTCCTGCTGCTCGTTGCATAGTGTGCATTGAGGAGTTCTGATGCGGGCGCGCACGGATGCGCCCGTATCAGAACTCTGCGGCTGCAAAGATCATCTGAATGGTACTACAGATGATCTTTTTTAGAGACCGGCCGTTCCGTGACCTGGCCGAGTCACTGAACGGCCGGTCTTAAACGAGATCTGAACATAGCGCGTCCCTTGCCTTCCTCCTCTGTAATTATAATTAACGGAGCGGGCCAGCAGTCTAAATGGACTGTGGAGCACACGACTAACTGCACCAGAACGGCATTATTTTGCAAAATAAAAGATTTGGTGATCGGATTTCAAACTAGGGAACGAATTGGAGACCATTATTTACAGGATAAGTATTGGATACGCTGTCAATTTTACAAGTTTTCCGCCCCTACACAGAATGGAGAGGGGGTAATATTGATCGCTGGTTAAGGTCATCAGAGAGAAAATCAATTTAAAAAATTCCAGAAAATCCCACTGTATGTATATAAATCCTCCGAAGCAGCAAGTTACTGACACCAGGCTAAGCATAGTGCAGAGGATACAGCCAAAGAGAACGGCCCGTTGTCCCATCTCCAGGAATCTACCTGCTTAATAGTGAGACGTTATCTGAACAACTCGACAAACGGAAAGGTCATCTTCCTGCTGTAACTCCGAAACAACAAGGAGGAAAGCAACGAGGATCTTATTGTAAAGACGACAGGATGTTTATAGTACGAGACGTCGCAGGACTAGCGGCAATATGATATATGAGTGATTGCTAGAAATGGAAGACCCCTCCCCTTCTCATAAGATGGAGAGGACACACAAACTCATCTTCTCTTGTGTCATTATACCTGACATTTTAACCTTCATGGTGCGTTCACACCTACAGGATCTGCAGCGGATTTTCTGCAGCAGATTTCATTTAAATAACTGAACACAGCATCAAATCTGCTGCAGATCCTGTAGGTGTGAACGCACCCTAAAGGGGTATTAGAGCATTTTTTTTTCTTTCAAACCAACTGGTGTCAGAAAGGTTTACAGATATGTAGTTTACTTCCATTTAAAAACCTCAGGTCTTCCAGTACTTATCATCTGCTGTATGTCCTGCAGGAAGATGTGTATTCTCTACAGTCTGACACAGTGCTCTCTGCTGCCACATCTGTCCATGTCAGGAACTGTCCAGAGCAGGAAAGGTTTTCTATGGTGATTTGCTGCTGCTCTGGACAGTTCCTGACATGGACAGAGGTGGCAGCAGAGAGCGCTGTGTCCGAATGGGGAGAATACACCACTTCCTGCAGGACATACAGCAGCTGATAAGCAGCTTTCATCCTCTGCAGTTTTTGCTTACATGACTATAACGCCATTTTAACCTTCTATCATGTCTAAGCAGCCCCTGTGACCCACAAGTAACAGCACACTGGTAACTCAGTTATTTCTGGTGGTTTTTCAGACATTAAGCGCGTTATAGCGTGTACATACGCCACATTACTCACCACTGATGCTGCTACTGTTTATAAGGGGACGTGCATGGGCCGTATAATTCACTGAGCAGAAAAGTAACACGCAGCAATGGAAGATGTAATGATATTGCTGGGACGGCACTGTGACGCTATTGATCAGGATACGCACCCGCCCCCTCCACCAGGAGTAAGTGCCAGGGTATAGGTGGATTCCGAATCCCTGATATGTATTGATAGAGCCATTATTTATTTATTTATTTATTTATTTTTAAACGTCTTTGATCCGAATCTAAATGTGATGACAAAATGTAATGGCGAGCCACGTGCACTGCTGACAACCGGCCCAAAACATATATAAGATGCTGATTACAGACATTGCAGACTCTACGGGTTGGGACTGAAATAGAGTCCATTTTCTCTCACCAGAGTACCCCTTTAAGTCCGGACAAGGTTGAGAGCTCTTAACAAGGTGACACCAATGACAACTACGCAAAAACATCCTATGAATAAATTCCTGCGGTCACTGTGTATCCACCAAGCACCGATTCGGTGTACTCACCCACAAAGCCGTCTTCACCCACAAGTTTCAATGCGATCTTGTCTGCCAGGACAGAAGAACTGCCGTGGGCAATGTTGGCGAAAGGTCCAGCGTGGACAAAAACTGGAGACCCCTGTTAAAAGTCAGAGAAATATTTATAAAATAAAAGCACCAACAGGCATAGTAAGGGTTAAAAAATATGACACCTGTCCATACCAATACCTGTAATGGGTATGATAGGAGTGACAGTAACGCTTTAATGAAAATTAAAGGGGTATTTCACTCAAACATAACTTTTGATATGTTGCTGCCCATGGTGAGACTAACAATTCCTTCCATACTTGTTATTATTTATTCAGTCTCCTTCCCCCAGTTCTCAGCTTCTGCTTTCTGCTGAAGACACAAAAAACTGTGCGTGAGCTTTTCTCTGCCCCCCCCTTCTGAGACAGCTGAGGTAAACAAGTCCCAGGCTGGCTGTACCTGCAACACTGTATTCTCTGTTATGCTGGGAGCGTTACTCTGAGGTCAAGCTGCTGATAAACTTACTGGTACTTACTCATATTGGTCTTAAATTAGGCCCGACCCCTTCTCCCTGGCCAAATTTACGCAGACGCCTCTTAGTGAATCCAGCTGGCGGTGCACCTAACGTACCAAATCTGGTGTAGATTTGGGTCATGATTTCCCCTGCAGTTATGTTACAACCCAGCCGGCAGTCAGTGAGTGGGGCAGGACTGGGGCAGCCATTCACTGATTGACTGAGCGGGCTAAATCCTACCCTTCAGTGATGTGTCAGCCGGGTCATGGCGTCCCCTGAAGCCGGGAGAAAGCGACATCCGGTTGGGTTCAGTAGCCCAGTGATGCGGCACAGGAGCAAGGTCCAATAACAAACTGTCTTTACGTTCCTCCATCCTCTGCCAGAATTGATTTGTACCCCCCCCCCCAAACTTCCCCTTTATATTTAGCAACTTTAAAACTACTTCCTTTCTAAACCGTCAGTAAACAGAGCTGGAGTATATAACGTATCATGCTGTGGCGGCCCTCCATAGTCTCTAACAGTTTTTGAAGTCCGGTTCAGTGTTTCGTCCACAGAGCCAATGTGTCTAACACTGAACTCCTCCTCCCCCTGTATCCCATCCCCAGCATCGTCCCCGCAGAGCAGAATAGCAGATATTTCCACAGATTCACTGTCACGGCCATCTGTCACCACTACCTATTCATTCACACAGTTATCTAAAAGAATGTTTAACCGTCACCGTGCCGAGCCAGAGTCACGGCCGTCTCCTGCCGCCACCATCTGTGAAAACATGACCCGTCCTTTCATTGCTGCAGAGTAAACAGGTACAGATAGCGCTAGGAAAATTCCCATATACTGTCTTGGCTATAGGGGCTTAAAAAGAAAAGAAAAAAGAAAATACCAGACCGAAAGATGGGAAGAGAGGAAGCGGCCTGTATATCACATCTAAGCATATGGCGCATCAGTCATTGGACACGCACTATCAGCAAGCTTACAGAATACAACTGGGACAGAGGTGCAAACAGATATAGGACCCAGGAGGCGAGCTGCTCTACAGCGAGACATGTACATGGATTTCTGGATTATCTGCAGGAATTATTAAGGGTACCTTCACATGTACCAGATCCAGTGTCCGTGCATCCCTATGATAATACATACACCCAGTGGGATTGACATCCCGCTGCAACTAAGTTAACCCCCCAGCGGCTGTAGCATACATCACCTCCTCCCCCCTCTGGCTTGCTTTGGGGGTTCTCGGCTAGACGTCCCGCTCAGCCAATCAGTGGCTGCGAGGGGGGGCAGCGTACTGATTGGCTGAGCTGGACGAGCAGACGCCGGGAACCCCCGAAGCAAGCTGGAGGGGGGAGGAGGTGATGTACGCTCCAGCCGCCGGGGGACGTCCATCCTGCTGCGAGTATGTATTATCATAGGGATGCACTGACACTGGATCCGCATCGGATTTCGCTGAGAAGGTACCCTAAAGGGGTATTCCAATCTTCTAAATCTTTGTTAGGTGACTGAAAACGCAAAAAAAAAATATTTTGCAAACACATTGCATTAGAAAAATTGCTTTCTTTTGAGGTCTGGCTCCTGTCTCACTGTTAGCGGTTGCCTAGGATCCTGACCACTGCACCTGGCTATGAGAGCGGTGGCCGGGCAACGACAGGACTGGTGGTTGGGGCTGGAAAGTATGTTTCCACTTATATTATGTCTCTATCTCTGACATCCCACGTCTCCAGGGCTTGGATTAGCCAGAGGGAGACACAACACCTTGCTCTCCCTTTGCCAAACCTGGAAGTGAGATCAGGACACAGCAGGACAAAGACAAAAGAGGGGGCGATGGGAGAACCCCTTTAAGGTGTAAGTTCAGAGGTGGTAAAATGTCTCCGGCACAGAGATCTGATGAAAACCTGGCGCTAAATAAAAAGCCAAGCGTGATAGAGGAGGGAAATGTGCAAAGGGTCCAGTGTGTCCTGTTCTCTAAACACAGCGGCGTAAGGAGTGTACACCGCCACGTCACTCAGTCTACGCGGTTGATGGAGATAGAGTACAGCGCTTGACCACCTCTCATTTAAACTACAACACTGTATTGTTTCTTAATGAGTATCTTACAGGATCTTACAAGTCTTGCTTGTTTAAAGGGTTTCCATACCTCCAATGTCTGCATCAGCGTTGGCTTTATGGCATCTTTCATCAGAACGGCCAAAGCTCCTGTAATCCCCTGAGAACATAAAACGAGACAGATGAATAGATCCAATGTGATAATAATTTCTATATTTTGGATGATGTCAGCTGGACAGTCAGAGGGGCCGTATGGTGAGGGTTTCATGTTGTGTGTAGGTTAGGTGGTATTAAACTATAACGGTCTCTTTTTTTTTTTTTCTGAAAATTAATAGTACAAGCGATTTTAAGAAACGTATCTGCTCATAATCAGGCAAAGTCATCTTCATTGCTGAAGAGCAAAAAGAAGACGGGTTTGCGGTCTCCATTATAACCTATGGGGGGGGGTCGAGGGGGATGAGTGAGCAGGAAGAGCAGAGAAGCAGCTGTACAGTTTGGAGACTGTCTGGGCACATAAAACGCTGGATTCACAGGTCAGAAAGGTCAGTGCAGGTCTGGGATCTTGGTGAGAGAAGATTGCAGGATGTTGTGCTGTGCAGAAATGACTTTTCTCCTCTCTGTGCTCACTCATCCCCCTCAACCCTCCCCTCTCCATAGACCATAATGGTCACAGAAATCCTGCTTCTTCTGAAGGGAGGGGAGGAAAACAGCTTGAGTACAGAAGGAAACTCTTTTGCTTTATAAAAACTATTACAGTTTCTTAAAATGACTTTTACTATTGATACTTATTTAAATGTCACTTATTTAAATGTCACTTATCAGAAATCAATAACAGTTATGCTTTAAACTGACAGGTTCCCTTTAAAAGAACATACTTTATCGTATCCATCATTGGCACACACAAGTTCTTCACATAATGAAACCTAGAGGAAAAAGTGACCAAACTCCCAGAAGGGAGAGATGGAAGAGACGGGAGAGATGGAAGAGATGGGAGTTCCCCCCAGTAAGTAGCAAAGAGGTTTTATTGAGCAATAAAAACCACAAAACTAAAGTTCTAGTACAAACATGTCCTAGTAAATGAGGAGAGCCATAGTGGATAAAGCAGCCAGTAAAAGCCACAGCGCTGAGGAATTACCGGGCGGCTTTATTGTGGTGTTCGTTCACCATGGTTAGAACATATACTTCCCCTTTCCTGCCAATAAAAAACCCCATGATGCAAGGGTTAAACACGAAGCCTACAGAGCGGCAGTATGGATGGATATGAGAGACATATGGCGGGAGAGGAAATCCTCCGCACACAGACACACATTGCCCTTTATTAAACAAACTTGGCCATAATAAGCCAATATATCGAGTGTCCGCCGCGCCGCTAATCCGTGTCAGATTCACTTAACTTAATTGATACAACAAGGTGGCGGCCGTCAATCACAACTCCCAGCGGATCTGTACATCCATGGTTTATTAGAGGGAAGGATAAGAAATGAACTCTGCCAGAACTGGAGGCTTCCCGGGGTGGATCACATTCTATCCACATAATAATAAGCGGTGGCCATTTTATTATTCTAAGCTCTGCTGGTTGGAAATACGTGGATCTCTACATTACAGACCTCTATAAAGTGTTACTATTACTCACCCCACTGTCAGGGCTAAATCCCAGCAAAACAACGGAGCAAGAAGAAATGGATTTACACCGAGTTCTAACTTATCGGGATGTTTTGCATCAACTAAATTACTTCGTTTGACACACTATAAAAAAAAAAAAAAAATCTCCTTTGCTCTTCTATGGACTTTAACCCCTTCATGCCGAAACGTTATTGATGCACAGATGTCCAGGTCACACTTTTTGCACCATGATCTATAGTTTTTGGTACCATATTGGTGTAAATGGGAATTTGACAGCTTATTAAAAAAATGTCTTATACATAACCAGCAATCTTTTTTGTCTATGCTGCTCGCTCTGCGGGAACAGTATCCTTATACTTTAATAGAGAAAACAATTCTGATGAGGATGAGTGTGTGTTGCTGCTCCCACCTGCCCCTACATTCTAATGATCAGAGGGGTCTCAGCACCCGGACCCCAACATGTCGCTATGACATGTCAGAAGCTTCTTTAAATGATAGGTCAATTCTCAAAGGGTTTAAAGAACTATTTAAGCATTGTGGTTTTCCTCCAAGAACAGAGCCATGTTGAGCCCCAGGCTTATGGCCCTATTCCATGAGTCGTTTGGAGGAGCAAACGAGCGCTATTAGCGCTCGTTTGCTCCTCGTTCCCCGCTCGCTGCCGCCGCTATTCAACACGGCGGCAGCGAGCGGGTGAGTGCGGGAGGGGCGGCGGCGAGCTGCTGGGGGGGCTGCCCGGGTGATCGCTGATCGTCCGGGCAGCCCATAGGATACAGCAGCGCCTGCTGCCGATGCTCCTATTCAACCGAGCGACGGCAGCAGATCGCTGCTATATCAGTCGCTTGTTTTTCAACATGTTGAAAAACAAGCGACTGCTACGATCAGCCGACATGAACGATGTCGGCTGATCGTTGCACTCTATTCCACGGGAAGAATATCATTCGTAGCGGCCGATATCGTCCGAATACGGACGATATTGCTCCTCTAAACGACCCGTGGAATAGGGCCATTAGTGTAGTACTGATACTAATGTACATGCACCTGAACAGAGCAAGATGCACCATCAATAACCGACCATGGAGAGATGTCATGCTGTTTCTGGAAGATATCATCCATGATGTATAACATAGTATGCAGCACTTTGCTATTCATTATAATCTTACATATTAGTGGGCTCAGTAGAAAGCTCGGCTTCACTAACCCACCTGGCATACACCCAACATACATGAAGCATAGCTGAGCTGTGATGAAACATGAAGAGTAACTCTTACCAGGTCTTCTGCGGTCACAGGCTGTCCTTTTCTGTCACTGGCGACCACCATCCTCCCAAATCTTTCCTTCATATCATGCAGGTTGTTGGTTAGGGCGAGAATAGCCATGATCTCACTTGCTACAGCAATGTCAAACTGGGCCTGCAGATAAATATTACATAAGGAAACATAATGTAAGCTGTGCTGTTCAAAATGACGACCTCTTCCATAACAAACTGGAGATATTTTCTTTATGATATATTTTCTATGAGAACATTTTAGAGTGTTGCTTTTGTTAGTCTGTTTACAATACGGTGCAAAAACTTATTTCCTTTAAGTGCCCATATACTTTACTCAAAAGTCAGGGAGTTTTGCCAACATGCCCGGACAGCCAAATCTGGAGAACTACATGTTTGAATGTAAGGTGTAATGAAGACCTTCCAACTCAACTCTCCCGAGAGATGATGGGGGAGAGAGAAGGAACAGTCACGTTGAATTTCCACTACCCGACCTTTGTGTTCTCCAAGAGATAAGCTGCCACCATTATCTGGCAACAGCTTACCCCTAGTCCTCTCCCTTCTCAAAACATAAAAGTTCTTGGGGAGATTTTTTTGGTCCTCAATCTGGTCAGTGACTTTCGTTAACGAAACCAGGAGTGGATCCAAGCGCATATTTGGCAGGTGGAAATATGAGCTCAGAGTCTTTTCCAATAATCAGATCAAACATAAGATTTATAAGTGAGAGGGCAAAGTGTAATCTCCAGGATTAAAGGAAAGATCCCCCTGAGGATTGAAGAATCTGTCCCCTGAAAATTCCCGTTAGAATAACTTTACCACATTTTAGATTCTTTCAAGTCGGGAGCAAATTCTTGTTTACTTTGCTGCCCAAATTATAATGTGATTCTTACACGTCCTTCTGGAGGTTAGGCATAAAAGAAACAGAAACCGCACAAGAATGGAGGGCTAAAATTAAGTTTATTTGCACCACAGAAATGTGTCAACACAAACTACATTCGCGACTCGCACGACCCCGGGCGACACACTCGCACGACCCCGGGCGACACACTCGCAAGACCCCGGGCGACACACTCGCAAGACCCCGGGCGACACACTCGCAAGACCCCGGGCGACACACTCGCAAGACCCCGGGCGACACACTCGCAAGACCCCGGGCGACACACTCGCAAGACCCCGGGCGACACACTCGCAAGACCCCGGGCGACACACTCGCAAGACCCCGGGCGACACACTCGCAAGACCCCGGGCGACACACTCGCAAGACCCCGGCGACACACTCGCAAGACCCTGGGCGACACTACTTTGGTCATACCTGGCGGGAACATCCTTTCTCAGTGTTCGCTTGTCCTACAGTGATTTTCCTAAGATATCGATCATTTGTGTCCACCACTATAAACCAGACAAGACACTTGTAAGGAAAAATAAAAACATATCCAAAAGGAAGATGAAGCACCACAGAAGCGACACTGAGACACTGTATACACATCTGCTCCCTCCAGCTTCACTGCATCACTGGTCTCCTATGATGTTGATTCTTTTAAACTTTTGCACCTACTGCGGTAACTTTTTGCATACAGTTTAGTAATATCCTTTCCATCTTGATCTTTTTGGACGCTAAGATATTTATCTGTAAATGTTTCTGGTTCACCCTCCTTCCTTCCAGTTCATTATTAGCTACTTTTGTTGGAAAACACATTTGGTGTCACTGTCTCTGCACTTTAGTTATATGGGAGGGGGTGAGCCTACCTGCCTCCAGCACCGGCATCGTACCAACCTGTCCCCACAGTGTGGCTGCTTCCAGGCTCGTGACACTGAAAGGAGAAGTCCAGCGAAAATTTTTATTTAAGTATTTTATTGCCCCAAAAAAGTTATACAAATCCCCAGTATACACTTATTGCAGGAAATGCACATAAAGGGCTTTGTTCCCTGCACTTACTACTGCATCAAGGCTTCACTTCCTGGATAACATGGTGATGTCACTTCCTGGATAACATGGCGATGTCACTTCCTGGATAACATGGTGATGTCACTTCCTGGATAACATGGTGATGTCACTTCCTGGATAACATGGTGATGTCACTTCCTGGGTAACATGGTGATGTCACTTCCTGGGTAACATGGTGATGTCACTTCCTGGGTAACATGGTGATGTCACTTCCTGGGTAACATGGTGATGTCACGACTCCCAGAGCTGTGCGGGCTGTGGCTGCCAGAGAGGATGATGGCAGGGGGATGCTCAGTGTCCCTCCAGTGTCCTGTGTCCCTCAGTGTCCCCCTGCCATCATCCTCTCCAGCAGCCACAGCCCGCACAGCTCTGAGAATCAGGGCGTGACATCACCATGTTATCCAGGAAGTGACATCACCAAGTTATCCAGGAAATGACATCACCAAGTTATCCAGGAAGTGACATCACCAAGTTATCCAGGAAGTGACATCACCAAGTTATCCAGGAAGTGAAGCCTTGATGCAGTAGTAAGTGCAGGGAAAAAGCACTATATAAGCATTTCCTGTAATAAGTGTATATTGGGGATTTGTATAACTTTTGGGGGGCAATGTAATACTTAAATAAAAATTTTCGCTTGACTTCTCCTTAAAGGCCTGTTAAGCCAATCAGAGGCTGCAGCCAAAATCTTCCTATGCTGCTGACTGGCTGAGGGGGCCTGTGACGTCACAACAGAGCCCGGAAGCTATAGCTAGAAATTCAGGGTCCTTTTACACACAAATTATCTGACAGATATTGAAGCCGAAGAAAAGGGGAGAAATCTCAGTCTTTCCTTTATGTCCCGTTCTCTGTTTGGCTGGGTGGGTTTTAGGACCCAGAAGTGGCTGCACAGTGGGATGGTGGTAAGTGTGATTAATTCTATAAAAACCCATCTCTGGGCAGATGTTTAAAAATGGCCCTCACCCTGAATAACTCCAAGATATTTTATTTGAATTCAGTTTAAATCCCTGCTGCTCCTGCGACACCACCGGGGCCCCTTGTGGGCTGTGTATACCTGTCTGTATACCAAGCTAACCCTCCAGCGTCGGAGTATACAGTTCAAGGACTACAGGACAATCTAAATGAAACTGGTGACACCCCCTTAAATTCTGCTGCCACCCAATGTGTTACCTCTTTGCCAAGTTATTGTAGAAGGATCAATGTCCAAGCGAACAAATCTGCTGATCTCCTCTGTAGTCAATGATCCAGGGTCAGTCTTGTCAATTCCTATTCTCTAAATAGAAAAAAAAAATCATGATACATCAAGGGCACATTATAGTTAGAATGCCTGGAACAAGAAAGACAGATAGTACTCAACCTACAGTGTTGCAGATAAAGCCTGCCAGTGACTTGTTTACATCAGCCGTCTCAGAAGGAAGGAGGGAAGAGGGGAAGAGAGAGATAAGCTCTCACACAGATATTTGTGTCTTAAAGCAGCAGCTGAGAACTGGGGGAAGGAGACTGAATAATAACAAGTATGGAAGGAATTGTAAGTCTCATCATGGGCAGCAACATATCAGAAGTTATGTTTGAGTGGAATACCCCTTTAAGTCAGAATATTTAGCCTTATACAATCCAATAAACAAGCTGATTAAAGTATAAGAAAAGTAAAACTCCTGTGTATTCCTTGTATTCCCAAGTTTCTAAAGTTCACTAGGTAAGATCAACAAATCTGTGAAGAGTTCCCCGAGAGAGATAGGAGCTTCTAACAGGCCGCACACATGGAGCCAGTTTTATACTCTGCCAGCACTATTTTTGCTGAGGATTAGAGAGCGGAGCACTTGAGAAAGACGGCCGCGACCTCCAGCCTGGGGATGATTAATATTTCTCTCCCTAGAAAATCTCTTACTAATGTACGGTCACCCTCCTTATTTAACACATTCCACATGGAAAAACAAACGCTCTTAAAATATTAGACAACTAGAAACCAAAGTCTTGTATTCCCATTATTTAGGAGAGCATATGGTTTCAATAGGGGGGGAAAAAATAATAAACCAAATGGAAGGCAACTTCCTATAAGAATCGCAGCATCCAAAAATGTCCGACTATTGCAGAAAGATTCTCCTGCTGTTCCCACCTTCTTGGCTTTACGTACAATGTAGAGAAGAGGGACATCAAATACTAAGGCTCTTGTACAATTTTTGAAAGAAGATTATTAGGGTGGGTGCAGGAACATGAAGAACCTCTACTTACCTGTCCCTGCACCCCTGCTCTACATATAGCTGACGCTGGCCTCCTGCAGCTAGGGCCGTAAGGTTGAAGCAGCAGGAGAAAGGGCCGTGATGTACCAGGATGCTAGCCGAAAATTACATTTGGTGGCCGTCCAGGAGCGGTGACAGTGGTGCTATGGGAACGGGGGATGTCTGCACAGGGACAGATACACTTTCTTTTTTTATATTCACACCTGTGACTTTTTATTTTTGTGGGACTTCTCCTTTAAAGTGTACTTGTTGGAAAAGCGGTTGCGGCTACTCCATATACTCTATTTTTAAATGTCAATGTTGAAGTCAATATCATACATACGGCCTCCCTTCTCTTATTTTGAACAGAGAAAAGACCAAACAAAGGAAGTCCCGGTCCTTTGTGCAGGTTGTATATCAGCTGAGGCGAATTATATTATTAACTTGTGCTAATTATATCATCAGCTCTGCGGCTTACTAGGAGACAATGCTCTGTGTTATGTATAACATCACTGTATGGTTGAAGGGGTTTTAGTGCTGTGTGACAGGAGAGCTGACCATACAATGCAAGCACCCCCAGGATTCTCTGCTACTGAATGTGGACGCGCAGCAGCTGTATACATGCACAGTGAGGGGAGACACCTAATGGCCATATGTATAATTGAAACATAGAAGACATTGAAAAATAGATAACCTAAAAAAATTTAAGTATATTGCACAACTGCAATCACAACCCCTGTTGATTTCTTAAACAATTTTCCACGACAGTGCCTCTTTGAAGTGTACCGAAACTTTAGAGGGGGTTATCAAGGATAAGAAAAAAATGCACAGCTACTTTCTTGCACAAACGACACAACCTGATTTTGCAAGTCTGGATAATCCCTTTAAAACAAACCTCTGATAAGTCTCTGAAGTTTGGACCAGTGTGGGTCCAGGAGCGGAGACCCCCTATCTATCACACAGAGCGTGCCATGTAGACTGGGTCATTCACTAAGCCTTAAATTGTATTGATGTCTGAAATTAAAGGGCAAATCCTGTGATAAAAAATGTAATAATAAACTGGTGCCGGTAAGTGCCAGAGATTTGTAATTTACTTGTATTAAAAAAATCTCCAGTCTTCCAGTACTTATCAGCTGCTGTATGCACTGCAGGAAGTGGTGTATTCTCTCCAGTCTGACACAGTGCTCTCTGCTGCCACCTCTGTCCATGTCAGGAACTGTCCAGAGCAGGAGAGGTTTTCTATGGGGATTTGCTGTTGCTCTGGACAGTTCCTGACATGGACAGAGGTGGCAGCAGAGAGCACTGTGTCAGACTGGAGAGAATACACCACTTCCTGCAGGACATACAGCAGCTGATAAGTACTAGAAAACTGGAATTTTTTTAATAGAAGTATATGTCAAGTCTCGGGCACTTTCTGACACCAGCTGATTTGAAAGAAGAACATTTTTGCTGGAGTACCCCTTTAACTGTAGTTTGACAGCACCTAGAGGGGGAAAGCAGCTCTGGAGAACACACTGCAGTTTATTCGTGTTCACATTAGGCAAAGAACATTGCAGAGAATATTACATTCTTATTTCTTACGGACACAAAGTTGTAGGAAAGCTGGCAGCGCTGCTGCCCCGGAGGGTCTGTGACATCACTCCGAGCGCTGGGTCTGTGACATCACTCCGAGCGCTGGGTCTGTGACATCACTCCGAGCGCTGGGTCTGTGACATCACTCCGAGCGCTGGGTCTGTGACATCACTCCGAGCGCTGGGTCTGTGACATCACTCCGAGCGCTGGGTCTGTGACATCACTCCGAGCGCTGGGTCTGTGACATCACTCCGAGCGCTGGGTCTGTGACATCACTCCGAGCGCTGGGTCTGTGACATCACTCCGAGCGCTGGGTCTGTGACATCACTCCGAGCGCTGGGTCTGTGACATCACTCCGAGCGCTGGGTCTGTGACATCACTCCGAGCGCTGGGTCTGTGACATCACTCCGAGCGCTGGGTCTGTGACATCACTCCGAGCGCTGGGTCTGTGACATCACTCCGAGCGCTGGGTCTGTGACATCACTCCGAGCGCTGGGTCTGTGACATCACTCCGAGCGCTGGGTCTGTGACATCACTCCGAGCGCTGGGTCTGTGACATCACTCCGAGCGCTGGGTCTGTGACATCACTCCGAGCGCTGGGTCTGTGACATCACTCCGAGCGCTGGGTCTGTGACATCACTCCGAGCGCTGGGTCTGTGACATCACTCCGAGCGCTGGGTCTGTGACATCACTCCGAGCGCTGGGTCTGTGACATCACTCCGAGCGCTGGGTCTGTGACATCACTCCGAGCGCTGGGTCTATCCCCTCCAGCCGCCTCCAGCTTGCAGTGAAAGTGATACAGTCCACAGGTAGGATTATTACATGGTAATTTAGTATATTAGATATAGGGACAGGATATGGGGATTAGAACTGACACATTAAAATAAACTGGAAATACATATTACCTACCACAATACACATTTCTTTCAAACATTTGTCACCAGCCATGTCAGTGAGGTCATTGTACGGGGATAATTGAAAGCAGAACACTAAATCATTAGTCGCTGACTACACCTCTCTGCCATTCAGCATGTGACACACCCTGGTCTCCTTATAATAAGGCAGAACCCCATATCCTGGCAATCCATCCGATATTAGCTACACTACTGCCCCCTGCTGGCCAGATGGAAAGACTGCGTACACTTCAGTCCATTACCCTTTACCGAAAGGAAGAGTTCCAATGTACAAAACTCATCTAAGGAAAAAAAAAAAAAAAAAAAAAAAAAAGGTATTGTCCGGTTCTTACTCCCATCCAGCAGTTCCATTACATGTAAAAACATGTGAGTCTTAAAGGGGAAATCGGATGATTTTTTTTTAAAAATAAACTGGTGCCAGAAAGTTATTTGTCTAATACAGATTTGTAATTTGCTTCTATTTTAAAAAATCTCTGGTCTTCCAGTACTTATCAGCTGCTGTATGTCCTGCAGGAAGTGGTGTATTCTCTCCAGTCTGACACAGTGCTCTCTGCTGCCACCTCTGTCCATGTCAGGAACTGTCCAGAGCAGAAGAGGTTTTATATGGGGATTTGCTGCTGCTCTGAACAGTTCATTACATGGACAGAGGTGGCAGCAGAGAGCACTGTGTCAGACTGGAGAGAATACACCACTTCCTGCAGGACATACAGCAGCTGATAAGTACTGGAAGACTTGAGATTATTAAATACAAGTAAATTAAAAATCTGTATAACTTTATGAAACCAGTTTATTTGAAAAAAAAAAAAAAAAAAAGTTTACACCAGAGTACCCCTTTAAAAATATGAATTTTACATTTGTTCTTTAACAAAACACAAAGTACCTGCCATATCCACTAAAAAGAAATGACCGGTACTTATAGTTGGTGATCCCCCTAATCCTGGCCAGCTTTATTTCCTCTCAGCTCTTCATTCCCCTGTAGGTGATGTCTCTGTCGTGCCCCCCAGTATAGGTCACCCCCTCCAGTATAGATCACCCCCCCCCCAGTATAGGTCACCCCCTCCAGCCCCCCCCAGTATAGGTCACCCCCTCCAGTATAGGTCACCCCCTCCAGTATAGGTCACCCCCTCCAGTATAGGTCACCCCCTCCAGTATAGGTCACCCCCTCCAGTATAGGTCACCCCCTCCAGCCCCCCCAGTATAGGTCACCCCCTCCAGTATAGGTCACACCCTCCAGCCCCCCCCAGTATAGGTCACCCCCTCCAGTATAGGTCACCCCCTCCAGTATAGGTCACCCCCTCCAGCCCCCCCCCCAGTATCGGTCACCCCCCCCCCAGTATAGGTCACCCCCTCCAGCCCCCCCCCGTATAGGTCACTCCCTCCAGTATAGGTCACCCCCTCCAGCCCCCCCCCCCAGTATAGGTCACCCCCCCCAGTATAGGTCACCCCCTCCAGCCCCCCCCCCCCCCCCGTATAGGTCACCCCCTCCAGCCCCCCCCCCCCCCAGTATAGGTCACCCCCTCCAGCCCCCCCCCCCCCCCCCAGTATAGGTCACCCCCTCCAGCCCCCCCCCCCCCAGTATAGGTCACCCCCTCCAGCCCCCCCCCCCCCCAGTATAGGTCACCCCCTCCAGTATAGGTCACCCCCTCCAGCCCCCCCAGTATAGGTCACCCCCTCCAGTATAGGTCACCCCCTCCAGCCCCCCCAGTATAGGTCACCCCCTCCAGTATAGGTCACCCCCTCCAGCCCCCCCAGTCTCGGTCACCCCCTCCAGTATAGGTCACCCCCTCCAGCCCCCCCCCAGTATAGGTCACCCCCTCCAGTATAGGTCACCCCCTCCAGCCCCCCCCCCCAGTATAGGTCACCCCCTCCAGTATAGGTCCCCCCCTCCAGCCCCCCCCAGTATAGGTCACCCCCTCCAGTATAGGTCCCCCCCTCCAGCCCCCCCCAGTATAGGTCACCCCCTCCAGTATAGGTCCCCCCCTCCAGTATAGGTCCCCCAGTATAGGTCCCCCAGTATAGGTCACCCCCTCCTGCCCCCCAGTATAGGTCACCCCCATTCTCCTGGTGACAGTGAATCCTGGAAGATCAGATAATTATGACATAATCCATAGTTATCGGAGAAACCATTGAACGGCTACATAACAATACACGAGTAGCTTACCCGTAATCGAGCAATCTGGATGGGAGAAAACTTCCGCACTCCATTAATAGTCGGAACAAGACGATTATATAAAGCCTGAAAAACAAGACTGGGGTTAAATGTCATAAAATTGTGTTACAGCAGAAAGATTATAACATTGTTCAGGTCCTGAGTGTTCAGACCGTGAATGACCAGAAGAACGAGCGGGTACAGACATGGGCGCCGCTCGCCTCTCTCCCGCCTCTGTATGTGATTGAGACGGCCCCATAGAAAAAAAAAAAAGGGCCCTATTCCACGGGACGATTATCGTTCGCATAATCGTTAACGATAAACGATACAAACGACCGCTATTGCAAAAGACCTGAAATCATTCACCCATTTACATGGAACGATAATCGTTACTATTGATTGTTCTTGCGGTCGTCTTGTCGTCGCTTTTGCGAACGACGTCTTATACAATGTGAACGATTTGCGAACGAGCAATGATAAAAATAGGTCAAGGTCTTATTAAACGAATAACGATTTCTCGTTCGATCATTAACTGCTATTCAACCGAACGATTATCGTTAAGATTCGAACGACTTAACGATAATCTGAACGATAATCGTCCCGTGGAATAGGGCCCTAAGTGTCACAAAGTGAAAGTAACGTCTATCAGATTAGTAATGAAGCTTAGTACATAGGTGTACATAGGTGTCCCATCCCCCCACATTGCGCCATAGTCACCTTGTCAGACTGGGTGTTCTCATGCAGGATCCTTGCGTCTATGGCGGCCGCCAGAAGGTTATTGGCCGCCGTGATGGCATGGATGTCGCCAGTCAAGTGCAAGTTAAACTGTAAAGCAGAAAGAACATCACTATACCCGGACGTCATGGCACAGGCCAGAACGGCCACAACGCTCAGCATTCAGGAATTATTTCGCTTTAGTGGTTCAAGTGAATACAAGTTAAAAAAATTCAGACCAAGAAAATGAAATAACCGGAAAGATAAAATGGCATTTACAGGGTGTCTGAATGAGAGGATAGTCCACAGTACACGGCTCCATAGGGTTATCCAGGAATAGGACAATGTAGCCGGGTGCTTCCAGAAACAGCCCCCACTCCTGTATTCAGGCTGGGGGTGTGTGTGTGTGTGTGGGGGAAATGAATTGAGCAGAGCTGTAATACCACACACAACCTGAGGACAAGGATGGCGCTGTTTCTGGAGGAAATCATATGTTTTTCTAATCCTCGATAACCACTTTACGGTTAATCAGGGAAGTTCTGTGATCACTTTAAGGCTATGTACAGACTTTCCGCCCGGGTCACGGAATGGCCGGTCTTAGAAAAGATCATCCCGGACGGTATTGCAGTACCAGCCGGATGATCTCTAACCCCGCTGAATTCTGATGCGCCCGCATCAGAATTCCCCACTGCACACAATGGAGCGTGCAGACGATTGCTGGAAAAAGATCTGCACAGCACAGAAAGTCTCAGATCCCTATTGATTTCTGGATTACTTTATAATATAGTTAAAAGAATAATGGAGGGGGGGGGGGTTAATCCTAATAGGTTTCACAAAAATGTGATTGTTAAGGGGAACTAAGGTGAAAAGTTTTCTCTCTCTAATAAACTGGTGTCAGAAAGTTATATAGATTTGTAATTTACTTCTATTTAAATATCTTCAATTGTCCAGTACTTATCAGCTGCTGTGAGTCCTGCAGAAGTGGTGTATTCTCTCCAGTCTTACTCAGTGCTCTCTGCTGCCACCTCTGTCCATGTCAGGAACTGTGCAGACCAGGAGAGGTTTTCTATGGGGATTTGCTGCTGCTCTGGACAGTTCCTGACATGGACAGAGGGGGCAGCAGAGAGCACTGTGTCAGACTGGGGAGATACAGCAGCTGAAAAGTACTGGAAGACTGGAGATTTTTAAATAGAAATAAATTACAGATCTATATAAAACTTTCTGTACCAGTTGATATGAAAGAAAAAAAGCGTACCCCTTTAAATAAAAATGAAATTATTTTGATGGAGTTTTTCTTGGAAATTTTCATTTAGTGAGTATTCTAGGCCACACAACAAACCTTCTAGTCTGAGGGGTACAGCCCATGTGCGGACCACCCCAACACACATCTTTCGGCCGACTTCAGCCCTTTATTCAGAAGTAATTGGAAAATAAATAAATATAGGAGTAAGCGACCCGTGTGCGAGAAGATGAACTTATAGTCAGAAAAACAGGCGGAATATTGTTTTAGCCCATACCTCTTCCATAGGAATAACTTGAGCGTATCCACCCCCTGCTGCTCCACCTAAAACATGAAGAGGGTCACTCATGAGACCACGACTGCCTTCACCTCACACGCTGCACTTCACAACATTTCTCAGAGAGACGGTCAGTAAGATCCATGGCTGACCGCCCGGCAGGGATTATACACCAGCGCAACTAGCGCTCCTATGGAGAAGTGGCAGCAACTACACCAGCTCAGTCAGCCGATACCACTGATTTATATAAGCCAGACATGCGTTCTGCTACACAAACCACAACAAGGGGACCTGTCACTCAAAGGGAAGGGGAGAAAAGGGCATTTAGAGAGGGCAAACAGAGGAATGACCAGCTGTAGTCTAGGATAAAAAAAATAATAATTCTTTGAAATTAACTGGTGCCAGAAAGTGCCAGAAATTTGTAATTTACTTTTATATAAAAAAAATCCTCCAATTTTCCAGTACTGCTGCTGTATGTGCTGCAGGAAGTGGTTTATTTTTTCCAGTCTGACACAGTGCTCTCTGCTGCCACCTCTGTCCATGTCAGGAACTGTCCAGAGCAGCAACAAATCCCCATAGAAAACCTCTCCTGCTCTGCACAGTTCCTGACATGGACAGAGGTGGCAGCAGAGAGCACTGCGTCAGACTGGAAAGAATACACCACTTCCTGCAGGACATACAGCAGCTGATAAGTACTGGAAGATTGGAGATTTTTTTTTTTTTTTTTTACAGAAGTAAATCTTTATAACTTTCTGCCAACAGTTTTGCTGAACTACAACTTTAAGCAGGCACATTAAACTTCTAATGTCAGTGCACCACTCAAAACACTTTACTAGATGGATTAGGATTCGGGCAGGATGTGGTGGATACGTTTTATGCTATTTATAGAGACAGACATCAAATTCTCATGGCACCAGAAAGCTGGATGACACGAAGGAGGAGTGAGGCCATAAAACAGCAGCACTCACACAGCACTGACTTGCATCATAGTTTGTATGAATACCAATACACAACCATGGGTGGAAGAAGGGGTTTTCTACTTACCCATAAAAAAGCTCTGATCAAAAATACATTTCAATGTAAGATAGGCATACGGCACTACCTGTTGGAGGGAGCAACCGCACTGTGTGGCCGCGTGCTCAGACCCAGTTCAGCTGGTGGTGCTCAATTGACCCAACACTCTTCATATAACATAGTCCACAGAAACCCGAATGTCAAGGCACTCACCACAGCTTCTTAACCCTTTAAGGACATGGCCCATTTTCGTTTTTACGTTTTCGTTTTTTCCTCCTTGTGTTTAAAAGGTCATAGCACTTGCATTTTTCCACCTAGAAACCCCCATGACCCCTTATTTTTTGCGTCACTAATTGTACTTTGCAATTACAGGCTGAATTTTTGCATAAAGTACACTGCGAAACCAGAAAAAAATTCGAAGTGTGGTGAAATTGAAAAAAAAAACGCATTTCTTTTATTTGGGGGAAATGTGTTTTTACGCCATTCACCCTGGGGTAAAACTGACTTGTTATGCATGTTCCTCAAGTCGTTACGATTAAAACGATATATAACATGTATAACTTATATTGTATCTGATGGCCTGTAAAAAATTCAAACCGTTGTTAACCAATATACGTTCCTTAAAATCGCTCCATTCCCAGGCTTATAGCGCTTTTATCCTTTGGTCTATGGGGCTGTGCGAGGTGTCATTTTTTGCGCCATGATGTGATCTTTCTATCGGTACCTTGATTGCCCATATACGTCTTTTTGATCGCTTTTTATTACATTTTTTCTGGATTTGATGCGACCAAAAATGCGCAATTTTGCACTTTGGGATTTTTTTGCGCTGACGCCGTTTACCGTACGAGATCAGGAATGTGATTAATTAATAGTTCGGGCGATTACGCACGCGGCGATAGCAAACATGTTTATTTATTTATTTATTTGTTTACTTTTATTTAAAACCTGGGAAAAGGGGGGTGATTCAGACTTTTATTAGTGGAGGGGGCTTTTTACTATTAACAACACTTTATTTTTTTTTTTTACACATATACTAGAAGCCCCCCTGGGGGACTTCTAGTATATACACTTGGATCTCTCATTGAGATCTCTGCAGCATAGATATGCTGCAGAGATCCATGAGATCGGCACTCGTTTGCTTTCGGCTGCTGCAGCCGGAAGTAAACGAGTGCCGAGCCGAGGACGGCGCCATCTTGGACGCGTCCCCGGCCGGCATCAGTAACGGAGATCGCTCCTCCGGGACAAGGTCCCGGAGGAGCGATCTCCCCCACTAGACACCAGGGAAACGTTGCCTCCGGTAATCGGAGGCAGCTGTCAACTTTGACAGCTGCCTCCGATTAGCTAATTAGCGGGCACGGCGATCAGACCGTGCCCGCTAATAGCGGCGGTCCCGGGCTACTCGCGGCACCCGGGATCGCGGCACTTCAAAGCGGGGCCGCCGCGCGGCCCCGCTTTGAAGTGCAAGTGAGGACATAGGACGTACCGGTACGTCCTATGTCCTTAAGAGGTTAATCAAGTTCGCTTGCTTTATTCACATATAACACGGATACATAGATGCAGACAGGTGAACGGGCGACAGCCTGTTTCACATGCTTCACTCGCACGCTTCCTCTCAGCCCTGACGTCACTACGTTACACAGTCCTTTTAAAGACGTAACAAATTCCTTCGTGACAAACAGGACTATGATCAAGGCATCACGTTCCAGTGGAATTCCAGACGGGGAAAACGCACCAGGAAACCGCGTGCACAACGAAAGCAGTCTGAATACTGGACCACAGACTCCGGCTCAGATTCAAGTGGCGAACTGGACTGTCCAACAACGAGCTCCGGCAACCCTGTGGTTGTTGAGGGTAACCCCCCTTTAGGAGGAGGACGAGGAGGGGGCGCCAGAGGAAGGCCCAGCACGAGGTGTAAAAAGGAAGCATGTTTCCTGGCAACTATAGGATCCGATGCTCCTCTACTTAACACCACAGGTACTGAGAATGGGGAGGTTGGGGCTGTGATTAATTTAACAAACATAACACTAACAGATGGGTGTATTTCTTTGTTGACCAAGGGCTTAAATTTTTGTTTGGGTTCTGATTTTGATTTTACACAGTTTCAGTTAGAATTGCATAGCGGTATAAGAAAGTTAAATTTAAAAAAATATTTCTTCAATAAACCACAACTAGTTGATCAGGAGACACCCATAGCAGAACAACCTGTATATGTAGGCCCTTTGGGCTTTAGCCTCAGTCCACACTTTGACCCTCAGGATAAAGAGATACTGACTACACTTATGGAACTACAGGGCATCGCTCCCGATGAACACACTCAGGAGGAGATTTTTAGAGGTTCAGTACAGTCTACAT
The DNA here is from genome assembly GCF_027789765.1 of Dendropsophus ebraccatus. Lineage (NCBI taxonomy): Eukaryota > Metazoa > Chordata > Amphibia > Anura > Hylidae > Dendropsophus > Dendropsophus ebraccatus. The sequence continues at coordinate 71,176,825 of NC_091468.1, read as the reverse complement.
TTAATCCTCCCTTGTCCCCCGGCTCACTTTTAGATCAGTTTGAACGTAATGTATTGCGTGAGGTCAAGTCTTTGATCTACCCGCAGGTAGAGAAAAACTTGTCAGAAGCCGAATTATCGGCACTGAAATGGTTAAAATCTAGGAAAGACATTATAGTGAAGCCGGCGGACAAGGGGGGCAATGTGGTTCTGTTAACTGAAGAATATTATGTGGAAGAAGCCATGCGTTTGCTTGGGGATGGGACCACATATGAAAAATTGAGTAGTGACCCGACAATGGGATATCTTACTAAGCTTAGATCCCTATTAAGACAGGGGGTGGAGAATGGGTTTATGCGCAAAAAATTTGCTGAGAAACTTATGGTGGAGTTCCCTAGCAAGCCCTATTGGTATTGGATCCCCAAGGTCCATAAATCGATGGAGCGTCCTCCGGGACGACCCATCGTTGCGGGCCGGGGTTCGGTTACAGAACCGGTATCAAAATACCTTGATTGGCTATTACGCCCACTGTTAAAAGGTGTCCCCTCCTTCCTACGGGATACCAAAGACCTGTTAGCTATATTGGATCAGTTTGAGTGGTCAGAGGGATTGTCATTGGCAAGTGTTGACGTCGAGAGCCTGTACACCCGCATCCCGCAGGATGCCGGTGTGCAGGCTGTGCGACGTCGACTCCTACATGGTGGAAGATGTGAACCTAAATTTGCGGGGTATGTTTGTGAGCTACTGGGGTTTGTCCTCCACCATAATGCGTTCCAGTTCGCTGGCCAATGGTTTGGCCAGCGGGCTGGAACAGCGATGGGGACGCCAGTGGCACCTACTTTCGCAAATTTATACTTAGCTGAACTGGAAGATGAAGTTATCTTTAATGTACAAAACCCCTTCATATCTAAGATTGCCTTGTATCTAAGATATATAGATGACGTGCTGTTGGTGTGGGCGGAATCAGAAAACGAGTTTAATCAATTTGTTCAATACATCAATGTCAATACATACAATATGTCATTTACAGCCATTTATGGTGATAAAAAACTTGATTTTTTAGATGTACATTTGGATCTCCAACAGGGAGAACTAAAAGTAACTGGTTACCGTAAAAGCACAGCCACAAACATGTTGTTAAACTATAAGAGCTATCACCCCCATCATGTAAAACAGTCAGTACCATATGGTCAGTTTCTACGCCTCCGTAGGATAAATAATTGTGAGGAGCAATATGAACAACAAGCCAACGATCTCAGTAAGAGACTACTGGACCGAGGGTATCCCAAAGAAGTCATTGATAAGGCTAGACTAAGAGCAGGGACACTTGAGCGTACCCAGTTGATATATCGGAGGAAGAATAGAGGAAGTAAAATGGATAGATTTGTCCTCTCTTTTAGACATAGTCCGATGGATAAAAAAGTGAGATCTATAATATACAGATATTGGAACTTACTGGAAGGTAAGGAATCACTACAGGAATATGTTAAAAGTAAACCCCTACTAGCATTTAAAAGATGTAGGAATATCCGTGATGAACTAGTTCAGGGACGTTTTAAAAATTCATTGGAGGTGAGACACATAAATACATGGTTGGGTCACAAAAAGTTAGAAGGAAATCATAAATGTGGCCATTGTAGTTTCTGTGGACATCTAAATGAGAGTTATACAGTGCGGCTAGGTGGTCTAACATGGCAGGTGCGTGATTTTATCACTTGCCGCACGGCATTTGTGGTTTACACACTTCTATGTAGCTGCGGTTTCTATTATATTGGGAAGACCACCCGCCCACTGTATAAACGATTTGCCGAACACGTACGCTCTCTGAGAACAGGTAAAGGCTGTCCGAGAGTAATCTCACATATGCGCACAGTGCACGGTGGTAATCCGTCTGAACTGCGCTTTATGGGCTTATTGCAGGTTAAGAACTCCCCAGTAGGAGGCGGTAGAGACAATAGGCTAATTAAAAAGGAAACTGAGCTGATCTTAAAGACGGAAGCACTCGGACCATTGGGTCTGAATGATCGCTCCGATCTTCATGGCTATTACTAATTGCCATCACTGCTGTAAGTTATGCAACGTTCTATGTTCTTTTAAATAAGTTATGTGTATTTTTAGATGTGTGTATTTATGTAGCAATCAATACGTCTTTAAAAGGACTGTGTAACGTAGTGACGTCAGGGCCGAGAGGAAGCGTGCGAGTGAAGCACGTGAAACAGGCTGTCGCCCGTTCACCTGTCTGCATCTATGTATCCGTGTTATATGTGAATAAAGCAAGCGAACTTGATTAAGAAGCTGTGGTGAGTGCCTTGACATTCGGGTTTCTGTGGACTATGTCAAAAATACATTTAGCGCCTGTTCACACTGAGAAAGTTGTTCAAACTGAGAAAATTTGTAAGCGGAGCCCACGCCATGGAGTATACTTACCTATCCCGTAATGACGCTCCCAGGTACAGCTGACAGCTGCTGGTGTCCTGCAGATCTTCCAGCCACGTCGTCACCTACCTGGCCTGCTCAGCCAATCAGTGACAAGGGGCAGGACACACCTAGTCACTGACTGGCTGAGTGGGCGGATACATTGTACCTAAATGTTGTTATTCATGTACAATCTACTAAAATGCCCGGGATCCAAAACACTAGTGTGGACTGCGGCCAAACCAGAGACGACACGAGCAGTGACACCAAGTGGGAGCGGATTTCTTGTTTTCCAGTTAAGAAAACACATAAAAGGGGGGAGAAGAAGAAGGTCACAAAGTTACCTTTGACGCCAAATGTGGGTCCCTGCGAGGGTTGTCTCAGACATGCAAAAGAATTAATTTTTTTATGAGCCGTCAGGGCCTGTACTAATCCAATGGTCACCGTACTTTTTCCTTCCCCAAGGGGTGTCGGAGTTATTCTGAAAAACAAAAGCATGATGGGAAAAATTATGAAGGTCACAAATATCAACCATTAAAGGGGAACCATCAGCTGGCCAGACAAATCTACCCTGCTGCTATGTCCCTATTGCACAGGAGACGCCGAGGAGGAAGGGATGTCTCTTATAGTGTGCGCCCCCTATGGTATGTCTCGTATCTTCCTTCTCGATTTTGTTCCAATGCAGTTAGTCTTTTGCTTTATGGTGCGGTGAGACCGTTTGGAGCACTGCCTGCCCCCCAACGCCGATTCGGCCAACCCTATTCATAATTTTTAAAAAGAAGTGGGCCGGATCGGGGTTATAAGGGTCAGCAGTGCTCCTAACAGTCTTATAGGACCGTGGAGCAAACTACTAACTGCACCAGAACAGCACCGAGGAGGAAGGTAAGAGGCGCGCTATGAGGCGACGCGCTATGAGGCGACGCGCTATGAGGCGACGCGCTATGAGGCGACGCGCTATGAGGCGACGCGCTATGAGGCGACGCGCTATGAGGCGACGCGCTATGAGGCGACGCGCTATGAGGCGACGCGCTATGAGGCGACGCGCTATGAGGCGACGCGCTATGAGGCGACGCGCTATGAGGCGACGCGCTATGAGGCGACGCGCTATGAGGCGACGCGCTATGAGGCGACGCGCTATGAGGCGACGCGCTATGAGGCGACGCGCTATGAGGCGACGCGCTATGAGGCGACGCGCTATGAGGCGACGCGCTATGAGGGGACACGCTCTAAGGGACACGCTCTAAGGGACACGCTCTAAGGGACACGCTCTAAGGGACACGCTCTAAGGGACACGCTCTAAGGGACACGCTCTAAGGGACACGCTCTAAGGGACACGCTCTAAGGGACACGCTCTAAGGGACACGCTCTAAGGGACACGCTCTAAGGGACACGCTCTAAGGGACACGCTCTAAGGGACACGCTCTAAGGGACACGCTCTAAGGGACACGCTCTAAGGGACACGCTCTAAGGGACACGCTCTAAGGGACACGCTCTAAGGGACACGCTCTAAGGGACACGCTCTAAGGGACACGCTCTAAGGGACACGCTCTAAGGGACACGCTCTAAGGGACACGCTCTAAGGGACACGCTCTAAGGGACACGCTCTAAGGGACACGCTCTAAGGGACACGCTCTAAGGGACACGCTCTAAGGGACACGCTCTAAGGGACACGCTCTAAGGGACACGCTCTAAGGGACACGCTCTAAGGGACACGCTCTAAGGGACACGCTCTAAGGGACACGCTCTAAGGGACACGCTCTAAGGGACATCCCTTCCTCCTCAGCGTCTCCTGTGCAATAGGGAGATATCGGCAGGTTAGAATTGTGTAAATCTGATAGTTCCCCTGTGATATCACACCCTGTACCTTCTCAGGCAGTAATTCCCTGACGTGCTGCATTACTGCTGACAGCAATGAGGTGGCTATAAGGCGATCCCGCTCGGGCAGCACACATGGCTCTCATATAAACTGTTTATCATGACAAGAGAGAGAAATCGGCTATTATTCTGGCAAAAGATCCAAGAACTGCAAGGAATTTCCCTGTATCCATAAAGCCAAACCTGCAATGTGGGATAGACGGAATCTGTCAGAGGGTTTCACTACACCTCAGACGTCCTGGGATATTTCACTTTCTCTTGAGGTTTAGGTATCTGGAAATCACTTATCATAGCAAGACAATTCTTTGTTCTCTATAAAGCTTTACAGACCAAAATACACGTAAGAAATCCAGTATGTATGACACGTGCTAACATAACGCAGATCCATGTAAAACTACACAAAGACAGGAGTGGGAAAAATAGAATATTTGTCATAGCAGGATAAGCTGTCATACCTGTATTTTCTGCCATTATATAACTTGTATACAACATTTTTCACTAGATTTCTCCTTTCAGGCTTCAATTATAATTTTCAGTTGTCCCCAAGCGAATATGCGGGGACTATGTGGCATTCTACACACTCCAATCCTTCCCCCTAGATCTCTGTAGCACACCCTCAGAAGCATGTAGCATTATAGAGCAGTACTGCACAGTCTAAGCTGTAAAGCAAGCACTGGGGATCTAATACCTACACAGTAAATAATCTGTGCAGTGCCTGACACTAGCTCTCTCCAGTGTTTCCCTGCTTGCTCGTCCTCTTCCCCTCTACATAGACTTCTATGGGCGGCAAATGACAGATCCTTTAGGGAGATTCTAGTCTGTCCTGTAAACAAAACATGGATCTCAGGATCAGGAGAAGGAAAGCCGCCTGAAAGTGTGCAGAAAAAGCCTCTCTCTCTCATAGGGTGCAGTCATAACTTTCTTGTTATCACTAGTACTATTGATTGATGGATTTAATCTATTAAATGATCATAACCTTTACTATATAATTCAGAAAACAGGAAGACAAATCTTACCCAGCAACTAAGACGTATTTTCCATTCGGCTGTCCTTTTAACCTCTCCAGAAGAGACAGACGTACTTTGGCTTTAGTTCGGCCATACATTTCAATCTCATCTGTAAGTAATCCTATCTCCTTGGCAAGAACGTCGACAGATTTTGGATGCTGTCCTCTGGAAATCTCAATATCACTGGAAACATTAATACATACAGAATAGTCAGTAACTACAAGGCACAACCAGCAGATTATAGATGCATTTACATAGGGGAAAACAAAGAAATTATTATTGCTGTTACATAAAGGGAACCTGTCACCCCCGCACCTGGGGTAGAACCCACCCGACCTCTAATAGAGCCCCCCCATACCTACCCCCCTCCTGCCGATGCTGGCCCCACCGCGGAGAAATAGCCGCCTGCACACGATAAGTCTCATGTGCATAGGAAATTACTGCTCCAATAACTTCCTATGGACATCAGATTCATCTCTTCTAATTTGCATACTGGGTGTTCTTAGGGACCACAGGGCATGGAGGATGAGGGACTTCTAATGAATATCCATCTGGAGCTCTGCAGGGACATCACTCCGGAGCTCGTCACTGCAGAGCGCTGGATAAATATTCATTAGAAGGGGTGGACAGGCCGGCGGGGGAAGGGTTACCTTTATCCTCAGTGCCCCGCGCCCTATAGGGGCAGATCAGCAGGTTAGATGCATCTAACCCTAAAAGTGAACTATAATTCCTGTTACACAATAACACGGTAAATCTACATACCTGGGGACAGGGGAGAGCGGCTGCAACTTTAAACAATGAAGATTCCAGTTTTTGTATTTCTGAGCCTCGACCCATCTCTTACTGCTTTCTGCCAGATTCTGGGGAAAGACGACAAATCACAATGTGTCTACAGTCATAGACGGAGCAGAGTACATGAAACCATCACATGCTGTACTGACCTCCAGCCTCAGCGCAGCCGCCAGAGGGCCCACAGCCTGCCCGGGTAATCCATCGCTGCAAAGTTCAGAACCACCTGACCAGAAAGAAAAAAAAACTAAATGCAAAATGACTGAAGGCAATAATAACCACTAAGGTTAAATACAATATAAATGGAAAGAAACAGAGGTGACCACTTGATCCCAGAACACCAGGCAGATCTCCGGAATAGTTTCCAATGACTTCAATAAATATTTAGGATCACTTCTGTGCACAGCGATCCACAACGGACGCTTCCTTTCTATTAATCACAACCCCAGTTCAGTACCATTTCCCTAGAACACATGGATAGGTCCTATTTCTTTATATAAATTGAATATAAGTGGCTGCAAACATTTGGATGCTGTCTCTCAACATTAAAAGGGTTGTTCACCCCCAAATTTTTTTCTTTCAAATGAACTGGTCGAAGCAAGTGACAGAGATTTGTAAATTGCTTCTATTAAAAAAATCTCCCAAGTCTTCCAGTACTTATCAGCTGCTGTATGTCCTGCGGGAAGTGGTGTATTCTCTCCAGTCTGACACAGTGCTCTCTGCTGCCACCTCTGTCCATGTCAGGAACTGTCCAGAGCAGCAGTAAATCCCCATAGAAAACCTCTCCTGCTCTGCACAGTTCCTGACATGACACACTATAGCCAGTTTTGGATTAGGGCAGATTGATCATTCTGGGCCAAAACTCATCGTGGACTGAGATCATTGCTCCATAGGAAACAATTCCATAGGAGACTATGAGAAAGGTAAATCTGATAAACTGGCCTCTGTACTGATTGATATTAGTGCTAATACTGAGACATGTTAATAGATGATTGTCGGGTATTGATTTAAGGTTTAACAATAAAATCAATGGACTACAATGTTGACTCCCTTGGACCCTACACAAGTCATCCTCTATGTACAGGAATGTACCCCATGTATACTTGTTTACACCCCAAAACCCTCACACTGAATATCACAACATTCCTAACACTAAGGTTATAAAATATGTCAGAATGAGTTTCCTGGAAGCTATTAGGATTCTGGCGCCATCTAGTGGTAAGAAAATAGTAAGTCACAAAATGGTTGTTTCAGAATCAGCGCAATTATTAAAATAGTGACGTTTTCAAATCAGACTTAATAACAGACAAGGATGAGATTGGAAACATTTCTTCTATTTTATGCTTCAGTTTTATGTTTGGGTATTGTCATTTGTCTGTTAACCTCGGCACTTGGATCTAATTAGATGAGCTGCACCTCCTCCTAGCTTTATCAGTCTCACTTAGGGGGCCTTTACACATTTATCCGACAGATTTTTAAAGCCAAAGCCAGGAATGAAGAAGAGGACAAATCTTAGTCTTTCCTTTATGACCTGTTCTCTGTTTATAGTCTGTTCCTGGCTTTGGCTTAAAAAATCTGTCAGATAAAATTTCTCTGTGTAAAGGCACTGTTACAGTTTCAGATAGATGGTCATCAGGCTCAGTTTGCAGATAGAAGAGGATGTCCATCTCGCCAAAATACACCATAGATAAATAATGTGTTGTTCCTGAGATCATTGATGTAACCAAGACTTGACCTTATGTGCTGATTTGTAAGTCTAGTGATACTTATTGCTATTTAAGGAACCTTTTATATACAAAAAAGCCAGCTCATTTAAGAGTCTCAAAACCCAGGACTAGCCAGATATCCCTCCGGGAAGGACCCAGCCAGGGGGTGGCTCCTGTAAGGAAACCACCAAAACCACCACATTATGTGGCCCTATATGTCAATGTAACAACAAGGGAAAAACCAAGGCCGGAGAGATGTCTGGCCAGTCCTGAGTTTCTTCAACGAGGCTCCACGGAATCTTTTTTCCATTCTTGTATTTCCCAGAGGGCAATGCACCTAGGATGTCACTGTGTTGAGCACTTTAACCAGCAACTGGCGGTGTTATCTTTGGCTGGTCTCCCTGATATCAGTGATCTGTTTCTCTTTATCTAATATAGGAGGAGACTTTACTACACTGACGTAATCACTGGGCTTCCTAGTTAAGCAAATGCGCAATTCTAGAATTCCCAGAATGGTTTGCTTTCCCTCAGTAATATGTCCTCACATTGCTTCTAACCTCAGATTGTGTCCCCTTGTTCACTTCCCTCTCAAATCTTTAGTCCTAATTTAGGCAATAGTAATGGTAGTGCTAGTAGTAGCAGTGGTGGTTGTATTGGTGGTAGTAGTAGGTGTGGTAGTAGGTGTAGTAGCAAAGGCAGTAGTAGTAGTAGTAGTAATAGTAGTAGCAGTGGTGGTGTTAGTAGCGATGGTAGTTAGAGATGAGTGAACCTGGAGCATGCTTGAGTCAATCCGAACCCGATCGTTCGGTATTTGATTAGTGGTGGCTGCTGAAGTTGGATAAAGCCCTAAGGCTATGTGGAAATCATGGATATAGTCATTGGCTGTATCCATGTTCTCCAGACAACCTTAAAGCTTTATCCAAGTTCAGCAGCCGCCGCTAATCAAATGCTGAACAATCGGGTTCAGATGGACTTGAGCATGCTCGAGGTGCGCTCATCTCTAATGGTAGTGGTAGTAATAGGGGTAGTAGTATTAGTAGTGGTGAAGGTAATATAGGAGTTGTAGTAGGAGTGGTAGTAGGGGTAGTAGTAGCAGTAGTGTTAGTAGTAGCAGTGGTGGCATTGGTGGTGGTAATAGTATTAGTAGTAGTGGTATAGGTAATGATGGGAGTGGTAGTATTGGTGGTAGTAGTAGTGGTGCCACCTACCTGAGAAGACAACAATGGTTCCTGGCTTTATCCAGCTGACTGGAATCTCCTGAGGTTTGGCACTTCCAATAACAACTATTTCAGCAGCACTAAGCTAAAAGGGAAATAAAGAACATTACATCAGTTTTTATAGTAGTCTATATACAGTGGTATTCCCCAACCTGTTAAAAACTACAATTCCCATTCTGCGGACAGCTTGTAATTCCCTAAAAGCAGGAGAACCAGAGGCAGTGTCTGTAACAGTCATATAGACAGTCCATGTACTCCAGAAGTGACTGGTAAAGCCAAGAGGTTTGTATGACAGTAACCGAGCCCTGCATATGCATAAACCAACACAGCCTGAGATACACACAAGCGTCATATTGAGACGAGTAAGAGAAAGCCTCCCAGCAGACACTTCTCTCTGAGCCTGACACATATCACTACCGTTTCAGACCTCATCATCCTATGGAACAAAAAAGCCCCTCTCCCATCCTCATGATTTGGGGGGGGGGGGGGGGGGGGGGGGGGTTGGAGGGTTGCGACTCAATTCCATTGAAGTGAATTGAGCTGAATTGGAATACCACACACAAAACCTTAGGACAAGGGTGGTGCTGTTTTTGCAGGTAAGTAGCTGTAACCTTTTAAAGATTAGGCAAGTTTAAACAGTCCAGGTCACAAAAGAAATCATCAGGGGCTGTGAGCTCCAGCAGTTTTGTTATACACCCTTTGGGGGAGATTTAAGGAGACTGGGTCCTGGACATACACCCCTTAGTAAATGCAGCCTGGAAAAAAAGGACAGGGCTTTATTTAACACTGGTGTACAAGTACGCCAGGCTTGATAAATGTCCTCCTTTATTTTATTTTTTTTAAGTTTTCTATGTTAAACTCAAGGTTATACATATGGCCACTAGGTGTCTCCCTTCACTGCGCATGTGTTCAGCTGCAGCACTCAAACACTCAGTAGCAGAGAATCCTGGGAGTGCTTGCATTGAATGGTCAGCTCTCCAGTCACACAGCACCTCTGTAACCACACAGTGACATTATACACAACACAGAGCATTGTTTCCTGGTAGCTGCAGAGCTAATAATCATCCTAAAGTATTGCCCTCAGCTGATATACACCCTGCATGATGGGCAGGAGTCTCTTGTGTGTCACAAAGGATGGGGACTTTTTTTTTTCACAGTGTGGCCATATGTATAACACTAATTTAAACAGAGAAAAACATAAAAAAATAAATGAGTATATACCAAAACTGCTTGTGATTACGATCCCTGTTGACTTTATTTTTTTAAATCGTAACAGGTACAAAAAAAGATCTAACTACAGACTGAGAATAAGAAGTTTACTGTTATTAATCCCTGTATGATGTCATGGCCAAATTTAGACGTCTGCTGCTGCATATGCAGAGCAGCGACAAATCCCATCCGCAGAGCAGCGACAAATCCTAACCTTTCAAAACTGTATTATTCTTATTGAAACAAGGTAATACAAAAGATAAATGGAAGGAGAGAAAAAAAATAAACACAAATACATTTCTAAATAAATACAAATCAACAGACTGGAAAGTGTAAGATAAAGCAGTGACACCATGTGTTTATCTCAGAGATACATATAGAAGCAGCGCTGTGTGGCGGCTCAGCTGTTCTGCAGGTCTGTACCTTGTTCTGCAGCTGCTGTGACTGCCAGGAGCTGACCAGGGACACCGCACCTTTCTTCTGCAGCAGACATTGCAGCGGAGCCTCCAGCGAGCCATCTGCTCCAACGATTAACACATTCTTCCCCTCTAAGGAGTTCTGAGCTACAAAATATAACAGAGTGTATACAGCCGAGCCCAATAAATCTATAGGCACATCTAGACTAGTGATCTATAATACAAGGGGCGTTGCACTTATGTCGTCATAAAGCGATGGTCAGCTTGTACAAATAATGCGGATTTTCCGCTAAGGACCATCGAGATCTGTGAGTGACAAGGCAACATTTGTGCTGCTCTTGTAGTTACTCAGAGGAACGCTGAAACTGATACAGTGTAACAAACTAAAGCTGTGTGAACTCAGGACAAGGTCAGGACAAGTGATCAGCCTCCAAGTGTAAGGGTATGTTCACACTGAGAAATCCACTCGTAATTTAAGGTGATTTGTGCTCTGTTGTCAATTCTTTGGGCGGATTCCGCTAGAGGAATCCTATAGAAGTCAATGGGGCTTGAACTCTGCATAGAATAGGCGAGGAATTTTAAGCAGAAAAATTTGTGAACATGCCCTAATGGTGTTTACACAGACAGATTTATCTGAAAGATTTTTGAAGCCAAAGACAGGAATGGATTTGAGAAGGAGGAGGAATCTCAGTCTTTCCTTTATGAGTCTGTTTATAGTCTGTTCCTGGCTTTGGCTTCAATGATCTCTCAGATAAACCTGTCTGAGTAAACCATTAGACAGCAGGGCAGAATCGGCAACATTGTCCTTACTGCCCAGGTGAAATGTGTCAGTTATTGGTGTGTGCATGTACACGTGTGCTGTGTGACGCTGGCGGTGTAGGCTGGACATTTCAAGAATATGGGACACATTGCAAATCGTAATGTCAGGCTGGGTTCACACTACGCTTTTTTTATCCTTTTTGGGAAGAAAAACAGATGAAAAAATTGATGCGTTTGTGTGCATCCGATTTGACAAATTTTTCATTTACTTCCATTAAAAAAAAAAAAAAAAAAAAAAAGGAATCAAAACGCATCCTTTTCTTTTCCTAATGTGCACAAAAACGTGGTCGTCCTAATTTTTGTGCATGTTAAAAAAGGCTGTGTTTTGATCCTTATTATTATTTTTATATTATTATATTATTATTTTTATATTATTATTATAATGAAAGACCATAGAAAAATAGCTCAAAACGGAGGAAAATAACCCAAAACAAACAAAAAAAAAAAAAAAAACAGTCTTAGGCTACGTTCACATTAGCGTTCGTCCTTCCGGCACCATTCCGTCATCCTTTTCATTTTTAGAGAAAGCAAAAAGGAAATTGTTGGATCCAATATAATCCCCATAGGTTTCAATGATATTTTATTGTGCTCTGTTTGACCAAATAGTTAGTATGCAATAGGTTCAAGTTCTGTCTTTCTGAACGGATGAAAAAATTGTGTTTGCAGTATTTTATTTCCGTTTTCAAAAGCGGAACTTAAAACGGATTGATGCAATCCGTTTTTTTTATAATGACAGTCAATGGTGACGGATCGAAACGGAAGGTTAATCCGTTTGCGTCTGTTGCTCAAGTTTCTGTCCCATTCCGTTTTCTAGTTGGAGCATGCACAGAAGGGGAGAGAAGACAGGAAACTCTTCTGGGGAGGAAGGGGAGGAGCTGAAAAAAAATGTGAAAAACAGACACGAACGGAATTACTAACGGATGGCAGCGGAAGCAAACGGATGGCAAGCTTCCGCTAATTTTACTAAAACCAACAGTTAGACTAACATTTTTGGCTATCCGTTTGCATCCCTTAGCAAATCCGTCTTTAGTTATCAGTTTACAAAAAAATTTATGGATCCGTCAGTTTCATGTAAAAACGCTAGTGTGGCCGAGCCCTTAACCCAGCCTCATCCAGCATTTGTATATCTGTTCAAAGAAAGTGGATTTGTTGTATATGACTCCCCATAAGCGCTTACCCATCAGTTCTATTAGCTCAGTGATGCCAGTGGCAGCAGGTGAGATGAAGCCATCTAGAGCATTGCTACGGACCATCTTCCCCAAGTTAACATCAGTCACCCTATTCAGACACAAAAAAAGAAAAAAAATTCATTTACCAAGATGATGTTTCTATCAAGTTTTACATCCCACAATAAGGTTATGTCCCCACTGAGTTTCTGGCACATATTTCTTAATGTGTACACCCACCGCTTCCAGCAGGGATATGCAACGTGCAGAAGTGATATAAAGCATGATTGCAATTTACATTCATTATTTTATTTCAGTTACATGGGACTTCATGTGTTTAGGTTTTTTATTTTTTTTCAAAGACTGTAAACAAAGGAATCCCCATGTTCCTCAAGTCATCTGCACTTACAGAGAAGGCAGTCATGTGATTGATGGACACACTGAGCTGTGATACTCTGTACTGGCCGCAACTTCATGTGTTTAGTCTGTTTTTTAACCAGCACAAGACTAAAAAGCTTCAGGAGACTGGACCTGGATACAGTAAGTATAGCTGGTATATAGCTGCCTTCAGGAGACTGGACCTGGATACAGTGGGTATAGCTGTTATATAGCTGCCTTCAGGAGACTGGACCTGGATACAGTAAGTATAGCTGTTATATAGCTGCCTTCAGGAGACTGGACCTGGATACAGTAAGTATAGCTATTGTATAGCTGCCTTCAGGAGACTGGACCTGGATACAGTAAGTATAGCTGTTATAGAGCAGCCTTCAGGAGACTGGACCTGGATACAGTAAGTATAGCTGTTATATAGCTGCCTTCAGGAGATTGGACCTGGATACAGTAAGTATAGCTGTTATAGAGCAGCCTTCAGGAGACTGGACCTGGATACAGTAAGTATAGCTGTTATATAGCAGCCTTCAGGAGACTGGACCTGGATACAGTAAGTATAGCTGTTATATAGCTGCCCTCAGGAGACTGGACCTGAATACAGTAAGTATAGCTATTATATAGCAGCCTTCAGGAGACTGGACCTGGATACAGTAAGTATAGCTGGTATATAGCAGCCTTCAGGAGACTGGACCTGGATACAGTAAGTATAGCTGTTATATAGCTGCCTTCAGGAGACTGGACCTGGATACAGTAAGAATAGCTGTTATATAGCTGCCTTCAGGAGACTGGACCTGGATACAGTTAAGTATAGCTGCTATATTGCAGTCTTCAGGGGGCTGGACCTGGATACAGTAAGTATAGCTTTGTTTTAAAGCATGATAACTAAATAATAATTGTAAATTGCAGACTTTTTTTATATTACATCTCCAGTTAAATTAAGTTTTGAGAGATATACTGACAGTTCACTTTGAAATTCGCACAAAAACTTGTTAACCAAGATAAATCCTCCCAGTGTGTGTCCCTTGATGCTAGTCCCAATATAAGAAGACTTGTGTTACCCATCCACATCTTTGTCCGGCTTCACTGCATTAAGCACTTTAACGCTGGGTTTAGCCAAATGCAGGACCAGCCCATGTACGTTTGGGTCTTCATTAAGTTTCAGGATCTCATCAATAATCTAAATACAAATAGGATGAAATAACATTAAAAGGAAAAATACTAAATACATTTACATATTTACAAAGATCGGGGGATCATTATTGGCTTACTGTATGAAAGCAACACATGAAAATCAGAAACACAAGGTCCAGCCTATTACATTGCAGAGTCCGCTATAGATATCTCACCCCTGTACAAGGCAGTAAAGTCTATGGTGAATATCCGCTGCATTTCCACAACATAAATAGCATGCTGTGAGTACAAAAAAAATAAAAATTCTAGAAAAATTCAATTTCACCAAAATCCATGACAAATCCCTCTGATAACTACTCCCATTTATCTATGATGGGTTTGTCAGGTCATCCTTCTTTAACAGGCGGTGTACACTATATCAACTAATGTAACAAGACTGTCACACCATGTGATCAGCGCCTTACCTTGTACTGGTATTTGTGAAAAAATAAATAAAAAAAAAAAACAGCCATGGACCAAGGAGAAAAAGTACAATGGAAAGCTCTATATTTCTGTGCCTTAACCCCTTAAAGTCAAAGCCAATTTTCGTTTTTGCTCTTTTGCTTTTTCCTCTTTATGTTTAAAAGGCCATAGCGCTTGCATTTTTTCACCTACAGAGCCACATGAGCCCTTATTTTTGGCGACACCAATTGTACTTTGCAATGACAGGCTTAAATTTTTCCATAAAATATACTGCAAAACCAGAAAAAAATAATAATTTGCGCTGTCAAATTGAAAAAAAAACAAAAAAAAAACAACTTGTTTTCATTTCAGGGAGTTCTGTGTTTACACCGTTCTCTCTATGGTAATAGTGACACGTTATCTATGTTCCTCACATCAGTACGATTACAACTATATGTAACTTGCATAAGTTTTATCATATTTGTTGGCTTTTAAAAAAATTAAAACTTTTTTTTTTAAATACTAAATGTCTTTAAAATCGCTCCATTCCCAGGCTTATAGCACCTTTATCCTTTGGTCTATGGGGCTGTGTGAGGTGTCATTTTTTGCGCCATGATCTAATCTTTCTATCGGTATCTTGATTGTGTATATATGCAATTTTGTGATCACTTTTTATTGCTATTTTTCTGGATTTGATACAACCAAAAATTTGCAATTTTGTACTTCGTTATGTTTTTGCGCTTACGCCATTTACTGTGCGAGATCAGAAATGAGATAATTTAATAGTTTGGGCAATTACACACGCAACAATACCAAACATGTTTATTTATTTATATATAGAACATGGGAAAAGGGGGTGATTAGGACTTACAAATCACACAGCAGTGGTCTCTGATAGAGATCAGTGCTGTGTATATACAAAGCACTGATCGACTAGATCAGTGATCCATTGTTCCGGGGCGACTGCAGTCTGCAGAAATGTATTGCAGAGTCGGGATCAGCGCCAGTGTGATGCTGAGGCTCGGCCCGGGCAGAGGAACGGATCTCCCCTCCCTGATCGCATCGTGGGAGTTCCGTCCCACTAGACACCAGGAGCACAGCATTTAAATGCAGCTGTCATGTTTGACAACTGCATTTAAATGCTTAATTAGCCGGCGCAACAAAGGGGCCCACGTGGGCTAATAGGCTAGCTCCCCGGCTGCAGATAGCACGTTACGTTGCAGGAGACTGTCAGGGGCACTGTGGGGACATGGGAACAGGTAAGTATACATTGTCTATTATGTTCCCCCCACCACCTGCCTGCATGGGAATTTCTTTTTATTTTCGCCAGACTTTTCCTTTAAACCTACTCCTGGTTTTGGTTTCAAGTATTGATGCAAAATAGTGACCCAAATACTGCTGAGTGAAAGTGTCCTTATAGCGGTAACTTTATACATTTATTCATCTGAACACAGGACAGTGAAGATGGAATTCTTGCAATGTCAGGTTCACATTTCACAGCAGCTGTCACACAGAGGATTGGGTTTCCCCTTTAAGACATAAGTTAGCCGCCTCCTCTCACGTGTAATGAATGAACATACTGTAGTGCCATGAGCTTCAGACATGTCCTAAAGCAAGCGAAGCTCAGACGGCCAGCCAAGCAGCTGTAGCAGGAAGAGGAATCTGGTAAAAACTAGTATTCAACAAAGCAAAAGCCATTATGCATCCCAAGGGTCACTTACGGAAAGGTTCTATAGGATATGATGCCCCATAGCGATCCACACACATTAGATGAACATGGTGCACTCCATTCTGTGGCTTCACACTTACCTCTTCATCTCTACTCTCCTTTGGTAGACGTATGTAAAGGACATCCACTCCAAGCTGGAAAAATTAAGAGACAGGACATACAGCAGCTGATAAGTACTAGAAGACTGGAGATATTTGAATTGAAAAAAAATTACAAATTTTTTGCACCAGCTAATTTGAAAGAACCACCATACATGAAGGCTACCATACAGAAGCTCAGACTCATCTACATGAATGGAAATACTGTGCTGGTGGGGTGCAGGGCAGGGCATGGGGCTTATGGATGTATTCACACCTACTCAGCTGTGGTGGAGTGAAAGGTGGCAGCTCTAAAAGTGTTTAGGGGTGCGTTCACACGTAAAGGATCTGCGGCAGATTTGATGCCGTGTTCAGTTATTTAGATCAAATCTGCTGCGGATCCACAGCAGAAAATTCGCAGCGATACGGTGTGTGTGAAGCTACCCTAAAAGTTTGCGCTAGTGTACTGACTGACTCCGGTCTACAGAACACCGTCCGTGCACATACAGTGTTTTTGCGGACGTGTGAATAGCCCCTTAGTGTACAACACACTATTACAGGTGACTGGTTACTACATGAGCAACATCTTGTGAAAATCTAACTCACCTCCTGTGCAAAGTGTCTGGTTGTCTGCAGCGTTATGTCATCTGTGTCTGCCTGAAAACGGTAACAGGATAAAAAAAAAATTATGTTTGACAAGAGGGAAGAAGAAAAAAAAAAAAAAAAAACGTGAAACTCCTACACTGGGACTTCTTGAAAAGGTTCTATCCCAAGGAACGGGGAATAACATAAGAGCTCAGAGCTCATACATAGGAGGAGGGGCAGTAATCCATACAGACCATCACACACCTGACGGCTGCACAACAGATGCAGGGGTAAAGTTCACTTATTTGAATGCTGGAATACATGGCAATACTTCCACTTACAAGTATAGGGAGTAAAAACCTCTAAGGCCGGGTATACACTTATCCAGCAGCTTCTCCCTCCAGTGCAGTAGAAAAGCACCAGAAGGAAGCGCATCTCTGAACGGATCCCATTGTTTTCAATAGGACAGTTCGAAGCATCTGCCGTGTTAATATTGGCGCCTGATAGGCCGTATTTTAGACCGCATTTTGCAGCATTCTGACTTAAAGCTTGTCCAGTGAGCCAGTGCCGCATCCATTAAAGTTTTTGGAGCGCCAGAGGCATCACCATGTATAGAAGTACACATTCTGCATCCTCCAGCGCTCCAAGGAGAGAAGAGGAGGCAGCTCAGCACTCTCCATCTACAGTAGAGGCTTCCCTGTTGTCCCCCTATAGTAGATGGCACACTCTGCTGCTGCCTCAAATAGTAGCGGGCCCTATAGCAGGTGGCCCCCTGCGAGTTCTACCCCTATAGCAGCTGGCCCCCTGTGAGTTCTACCCCTATAGTAGAGGCCCCCTGTGAGTTCTACCCCTATAGTAGAGGCCCCCTTTGATTTGTACCCCTACAGTAGAGGGTCCCTGTTAATTGTACCCCTATAGTAGCTGGCCCCCTGTGAGTTCTACCCCTTTAGTAGAGGCCCCCCTTGATTTGTACCCCTACAGTAGAGGGTCCCTGTTAATTGTACCCCTATAGTAGCTGGCCCCCTGTGAGTTCTACCCCTATAGTAGCTGGCCCCCAGCAAGTTGTACCCCTATAGCAGCTGTCCCCCTGCGAATTCTACCCCTATAGTACCTGGCTCCCTGTGAGTTCTAACCCTATAGTAAAGGCCCCCTTGGAGTTCTACCCCTACAGTAGAGGGTCCCTGTTAATTGCACCCCTATAGTAGATTAGTCCATGTGCTGGTGCTCCCTATAACAGATGGACCCCTGTAATTCTGCCCCTGTGTTGTCCTGCTATAGTAGTGCGCCTTTTGCTTTCAAATTCAAATTAATAGAGGAAAAAACTGATGGACAATTTATTTATTTTTTATTGAAAAAAAAAATAAAAAAGGATAGAAAACCTGACAACAAGTGATGTGTTTTTGGGATCAGTTGCAGCATCAGATGTGACGGTTTCTGACAAAAAACTGAAAAGTCCTGGCAGGTTCTCTTTAATTCCCCGTCCCTAACGCCAACCAAAAAGCAGCAAGGTTTAGTCCTCCAGCCCATCTGATCCCCTCTACAATGATCTCGGCTGATTCGCTGGCAGATCCCTGGTCTCCGCAGGAAAGTGTGAGCCTTTATATCAGTATAACCCCAACCTCAGCGTTTATTAGGATGAAACCATCTGGAGCGCCGAGCAGCGAATCATACGCTCTACTTACCTGAATTATGGCCAGAACTGGCTTGAAGGCGGCGTTCTCTTTTTGTAAGTTCCTGAACGTGTCTTTCGATCGCTGAATTATGTTCCTGCATAGAAAAGAAATAGCAGAAAACGACAGATAAAGCAGCACCAAATAGACGGATTCATGAGAGGGCTGACTGAGAAGAGACTGACGCCTGGGCTTTCGTATTCCTTTTAATGAGATAATATATTAAGATGATAAAAATTTGCAGTTATAGAACTTTATTAAAGTCCTTCAATGGAAACCAATCAGCAGGATGGTGCTCTTATGGTTCCCAGTATCGTAGTATAGAGCTACTGTGCGGCTCCCCAGGACTACCAGCCACAGCAGTAGCTTTAGTAAGGGGAAAAAGTACTTTTATTCTGCCACACGAGGCTGTCAGACCCAGGACAGAAAGGGACAATCTCCTCTTTGGAGATGGCGCAGGTGAACCAGAAAACCAATAAAGTTGACTTGGAGTCACATCTAATAAGTCCGAAGTTTTAATTGTGGCAACGCGTTTCTGCCCGCCAGTGTGACCATCTCTCCTACCCATCCTGTGTGACGCGGCTCCATTAGAATAAATAGAGCCATGTCACTGTGGGTTGGCAGGCTCATACCCAGTGCTTCATGCAGGGCCCGTGCTCGGTGATAGACCGGCGCTGTGCACGGGAACCTGGTGGTGGCTCCAAAAAATAAAAATAAAAAAATAAAATAAAAAAAAATAAAAAAAGGTCCGCTGCACCCACCAGCTAGTTCATTCACGTAAAAGACAAAAAGCGATGTTTCAGTGGTACATCGACTTTAAGGCCCGTTCACATTATAGTTTTGCATCCTGTTAAGCCGGCCTTTTGACTGCTGGGCAAAATTACCAATAACTAAGACAGGAGGAAACAGGACAGGAAGATCATGCAGGTTCCTTATTGTGAAATAGAAGTCAATGGTGTCAGGGCCGGCATCCTGTGTAAGGGACCTCTGATCTCTAACCTTGAAAGAAAAACTTTCACCCGGATACAAAACTCTGGGCCCCAAACACCTTAAATTCCACTGAAAGTCCAAAGCTCTTGTGTCATCAGAGGGCAGTATTGCATCACACAGGCGTCACTAGAGGATGTCCGTGCCCCCTCCCCCATCTACCTCCAGGGGCTGCAGCAACCATCTCCATACCAACAGATGGCTGGAATATCTACTATCTGATCCATACAGGCTCTGATACACAGCACAGTCTGTACGGGAACAACAGGTCCAGTACATAACGGCCAATAATCGTTCGGTCTAAGAGGTCACGTTAAATGGCAATGATCAGCCGAGCCCGGCGGCAACGTGTGATGGAGGGGGGGGGCAGCAGCAACGTGTGACAGGAGATGGGGGGGCAGCGGCAACGCGTGACAGGAGATGGGGGGGCAGCGGCAACGCGTGACAGGAGGGGGGGGGGCAGCGGCAACGCGTGACAGGAGGGGGGGGCAGCGGCAACGCGTGACAGGAGATGGGGGGGCAGCGGCAACGCGTGACAGGAGATGGGGGGGCCCGGCAGAAACGTCTGACAGGAGAGGGGGGGGGGGGGCCAGCGGCAACGTGTGACAGGAGGAGGGGGGCAGCGGCAACGCGTGACAGGAGGGGGGGGCAGCGGCAACGCGTGACAGGAGGGGGGGCCCGGAAGAAACGTCTGACAGGAGAGGGGGGGGGGGGGCAGCGGCAATGCGTGACAGGGGAGGGGGGGCAGTAGCAACGGCAACGTGTGATGGAGGGGGGGGGCAGCAGCAACCTGTGACGGGGGGGGGGGGGGGCGGCAACGGCAACGTGTGACAGGAGAGGAGGGCCCCGCGGCAACGTGTGACAGGAGAGGGGGGGGGGCAGCGGCAACGGCAATGTGTGATGGAGGGGGGGGGGGGCCAGCAGCAACGTGTGACAGGAGGGGGGGGGGCGGCAACGGCAACGTGTGACAGGAGAGGGGGGGGGCCAGCGGCAACGCGTGACAGGAGAGGGGGGGGGCCAGCGGCAACGCGTGACAGGAGAGGGGGGGGGGGGCCAGCGGCAACGCGTGACAGGAGAGGGGGGGGGGGCCAGCGGCAACGCGTGACAGGAGAGGGGGGGGGGGGCCAGCGGCAACGCGTGACAGGAGAGGGGGGGGGGGCCAGCGGCAACGCGTGACAGGAGAGGGGGGGGGGGGGCGGCAACGGCAACGTGTGACAGGAGAGGGGGGGGCCAGCGACACCCCCTTTTATACCATAGATGTCCATGGGAGTTCTGTGCCATGTTACCCCCCCCCCCCCCCCCCTGCACCTTCAAATCAACCGCTGTCAGAAAGTGCCATAGATTTGTAATTTACTTCTATTAAAAATCTCCAGTCTTCAAGTACTTAGCTGCTGTATGTCCTGCAGGAAGTGGTATATTCTCTCCAGTCTGACACAGTACTCTCTGCTGCCACCTCTGTCCATGTCAGGAACTGTCCAGAGCAGGAGAGGTTTTCTATGGGGATTTGCTGCTGCTCTGGACAGTTCCTGACATGGACAGAGGTGGCAGCAGAGAGCACTGTGTCATACTGGAGAGAATACACCACTTCCTGCAGGACATACAGCAGCTGATAAGTACTGGAAGACTGGAGATTTTTTAATAGAAGTAAATTACAAATCTCTAGTACATTTTTGGTGAACCTGTTGAAAGAAGAGGTTGCTGGCATATACCGTAGTGAACTCAAGATGAGCCCATAGATTTCAATGGGCCAACATAGCCAACTAATAAACACTTTCAGCCTACTTTCCAAACATGTAAGTGTGATCTGCTGTGTTATAGAGTCCTGCAGAGGCATCTTTGGAAAAAAAATTGACTGAATGTATTCACTAGTTACTACATGATCACAGAGCGCGACTTTATACAGTATATTGGCAACTTGACAAAACACGATGCCAACGTAACCGCGCACAGACAAGTAGGAGCCCTGCGGACCTCATAGGCCTCATGCTGCTAATTCCCCACACATATAGGCCTATGCTCCATAGAGCAGGATACTATACTATGAAGCACCGGTCATTACTCACATGTAGTGCGGATCTGTCCAAATATTCAGGAGCAGAAACATTATCTGAGCCCAAACGCCTGGTGATAATCCGGAACATTCTGACAGATCTGCTCAGCACTCACATGTGGTCGCTGGGGCCTGTGCCGCTCTCTGCACTTATATCAATATACACACAGGTACAGGAAGAGCGATAATATGCCGAACCAGCCGTGTAATAGAGACAACGATTATCAACTCATCCTGGCTTTACATCCTGACCTAAAATCATCAGCTGAAGCATGGCAACGCGTAACCGCAACGCACAACCACGTGCAACAGTGACAACACGTAACCGCACCGCACAACCACGTGCAACAGTGACAACACGTAACCGCGCCGCACAACCACGTGCAACAGTGACAACACGTAACCGCACCGCACAACCACGTGCAACAGTGACAACACGTAACCGCGCCGCACAACCACGTGCAACAGTGACAACACGTAACCGCACCGCACAACCACGTGCAACAGTGACAACACGTAACCGCGCCGCACAACCACGTGCAACAGTGACAACACGACAACACGTAACCGCGCCGCACAACCACGTGCAACAGTGACAACACAGCAACACGTAACCGCGCCGCACAACCACGTGCAACAGTGACAACACGGCAACCGCGCCGCACAACCACATGCAACAGTGACAACACAGCAACACGTAACCGCGCCGCACAACCACGTGCAACAGTGACAACACGTAACCGCGCCGCACAACCACGTGCAACAGTGACAACACGGCAACACGTAACCGCAACGCACAACCACGTGCAACAGTGACAACACGTAACCGCGCCGCACAACCACGTGCAACAGTGACAACACGGCAACACGTAACCGCAACGCACAACCACATGCAACAGTGACAACACGGCAACACGTAACCGCAACGCACAACCAAGTCCAACAGTGACAACACGGCAACACGTAACCGCAACGAACAACCACGTCCAACAGTGACAACACGGCAACACGTAACCGCAACGCACAACCACGTGCAACAGTGACAACACGGCAACACGTAACCGCAACGCACAACCACGTGCAACAGTGACAACTGCGCCGCACAACCACGTGCAACAGTGACAACACGTAACCGCGCCGCACAACCACGTGCAACAGTGACAACACGTAACCGCGACGCACAACCACGTTCAACAGTGACAACACGTAACCGCGCCGCACAACCACGTGCAACAGTGACAACACGTAACCGCGACGCACAACCACGTTCAACAGTGACAACACGTAACCGTGCAACAGTGACAACACGTAACCACAATGCACAACCACATGCAACAGTGACAACACGGCAACACGTAACTGCAACGCACAACCACGTGCAACAGTGACAACACGTAACCACGCTGCACAACCACATGCAACAGTGACAACACGTAACCATGCTGCACAACCACGTGCAACAGTGACAACTGCGCCGCACAACCACGTGCAAGTGACAACACGTAACCGCGCCGCACAACCACGTGCAACAGTGACAACACGTAACCGCGACGCACAACCACGTTCAACAGTGACAACACGTAACCGTGCAACAGTGACAACACGTAACCACAACGCACAACCACATGCAACAGTGACAACACGTAACCACAACGCACAACCACATGCAACAGTGACAACACGGCAACACGTAACTGCAACGCACAACCACGTGCAACAGTGACAACACGTAACCACGCTGCACAACCACGCGTCTCACTATTACAAGCATTGATGTGCATCCAGTAGCTACAGACAGGAGCAGCCGGTGACCATCTTTAGTACAGGGAGCAATGATTATTCTGTGTAACACAAAGACCCCATCCACTTCTATGGCTTATGTATACAGGAAATGTGTGATAACAGAATCTGACACTGATCTCCAGCTATAGAACCTCCATAGAGAATGCTGGGATTTGTAGTCACCTGATAATACATAATTTGCTGCGTTTGCACCATATACCTCCAATCTACCGCTGAACTACAACTCCCACAAGTCTCTGCAGCTTTCTGTGACTTCCTATACAAAGTTACTACAAGTCATCCCCCCCCCCGCCTCCTGTCATGTGGTAGCGCCCGATGTACACCCAGCATCACACAGGACAGTGATTAAGTTACTACAAGAAGTAATCCCCCCCTAATTCATGTGGTAGCGCCCGTTGTACACGCAGCACCACACAGGAAAGTCACTAAGTTATCATAAGTCAACCCCCCCCCGGCTCCAGTCATGTGGTAGCGCCCGATGTACACGCAGCATCATACAGGACAGTCACTACAAGTCATCCCCCCCCCCCTCCTGTCATGTGGTAGCGCCCGTTGTACACGCAGCACCACACAGGAAAGTCACTAAGTTATCATAAGTCAACCCCCCCCCCCCCGGCTCCAGTCATGTGGTAGCGCCCGGTGTACACGCAGCACCACACAGGACAGTCACTACAAGTCATCCCCCCCCGGCTCCTGTCATGTGGTAGCGCCCGATGTACACGCAGCATCATACAGGACAGTCGCTACAAGTCATCCCCCCCCCTCCTGTCATGTGGTAGCGCCCGGTGTACACGCAGCATCACACAGGACAGTCACTAAGTTGTTTCCCGAAGTGACTACAAGTCCCAGCATGCCGCCTGCCGTCCCCGGCCGTACCTGGCCGCTGCCCCGTGCAGCTCCTGGGCGCTCCTCCATGCTGTGGCTGAGGACGAGGATGGCCGGGCGGCCGGGAGCGGACACCTCGGGTACCCGCGGCTCAGTGTCTCCCTGTAGCCGGGCATGCCGGTATAGAGGCGGCGGAGAAGCGGCCAGCGCATGATGATCCCGGGACCGGCAGTGAGAGTTGAGCGGAGCGCACGAGCTCAGAGCCGCACACAGGCCCCGCCCACAGGGGGCGCGGCCTCACGGGACAGAATCTCTTAAAAGGGCGACCCCCCCCCATGAGTGTGAGCGGCGTGTCCCCGCATGTCCCGCTATCTGCCAGCAGCAGCCCTGTCATCAGGACGCGGAGACCCTTTTTAACCCTTTCCTCGCGCTCTAATGGGCTTGAACAATATGATAATTATATGATACTCCATAGCTCCGACAGATTGGCATCTAGTTGTCTCAGGGAGGGGGGGTACAGACAGTCTGGTTCTCAGGGGGTTAACCTCACCACATGTGGGCCAGACTGGGGTCAGTTGAGGCTGGGGAGGCAGCGGGTGACAGTCTGGTCCTGAGGGGGTTACATTTATTATTATTTTTGTGTCACTGTCCTTTCACAAAACTTTTCACAAGACACCACAAAAGTTTTGATCGTTCAGGGTCTCAGTGTGTAGACCTGTACCGATCAGGAGAAGACGGCCCTCCGGCTGTGTGACACGTGATCGGGGGTTCCCGGCTGCACGTCCCGCTCAGCCAATCAGTGTGCTGCCCCATCACACTGGAAGCGAGCAGGATCACACAGCAGGTAATGTAGAGGCTCCGGCCTGGTCTGCCGACATACTGGCAGCGGGATGTCCATACCACTGCAAGTATATCTGCCCATAGACTTTACAGGGCAGGGATCCACAGCGGATATCGGTACGGATCCGTCATGTGTGATGGTACACTAAAGCGAATAAACCTTGGTAATAAAGCTCCTAACACAGCGCTCATGCAGATTCGTGTTTTCCGAGTCCAAGACAAACCCTAAAAACGTACTTTTATTCTTTCCCGCATCCCTATCTGAGGTTTTAGGCTATTTTGGCTATGACTTACACAATACAGCAAGAAAAGTACACCACTGTACCACGCAGGTGCACACGAATATACATATTGGCCTTAATAGGAGCGTTCATGACTGTGACTGGTGGGGACCCCCGGACCACCCCAATGACGAGGTGGAATTGATTACCATACAGTGCAGGAAGGAATAAAAGTAAGTTTTTAGCGTTTTGCTGGCTGGTAACGCAAATATGCTTGGGCGCTGTGTTAGGAGCCTTATTAACAATGTTTATTAGCTTTATAGAAAGTTTGCTGCTGATTGGTTCCCTTTAAAACAAAGCTATACTTACTGTATCCAGGTCCAGTCTCCTGAAGGCTGCTATATAACAGCTATACTTACTGTATCCAGGTCCAGTCTCCTGAAGGCAGCTATATAACAGCTATACTTACTGTATCCAGGTCCAGTCTCCTGAAGGCTGCTATATAACAGCTATACTTACTGTATCCAGGTCCAGTCTCCTGAAGGCCCCTATATAACAGCTATACTCACTGTATCCAGGTCCAGTCTCCTGAAGGCAGCTATATAACAGCTATACTTACTGTATCCAGGTCCAGTCTCCTGAAGGCAGCTATATAACAGCTATACTTACTGTATCCAGGTCCAGTCTCCTGAAGGCCCCTATATAACAGCTATACTTACTGTATCCAGGTCCAGTCTCCTGAAGGCAGCTATATAACAGCTATACTCACTGTATCCAGGTCCAGTCTCCTGAAGGCCCCTATATAACAGCTATACTTACTGTATCCAGGTCCAGTCTCCTGAAGGCAGCTATATAACAGCTATACTTACTGTATCCAGGTCCCACCTCAGCAGCTGATTGGCAGAAACAGAAAAGACTGGAGGGTAAGTTAAGTTGTGACGGATCCGAGCAGATATTCCATGCTGTCTTAGCCCTCAACATTTCTTTTTTTTTAATGCATTTGATTCTGGGGGTCTTGAGAAGTTAGATGCAGCTCTTGGAAGTCCTGGAAAACATGGATACAGCCAGGGCTGTGGAGGTGGAGTCGGAGTTAGAGTCGGAAAAAATATGTTCCGACTCAAGCTTTAAAAAATCTTTAAAAAAATGTAGAATTGAATTTTAATATGAACTTTACAAGTTTTGCTCATGAATATATATTATGAGCAACATTCTAATAGGACACTGGCCCTATTGGAAAAGGGTGGTCGGGGAATATATCAGTAATAGGACACTGGCCCTATTACATAAGGGTGGTCGGGGAATATATCAGTAATAAGACACTGGCCCTATTACATAAGGGTGGTCGGGGAATATATCAGTAATAGGACACTGGCCCTATTACATAAGGGTGGTCGGGGAATATATCAGTAATAGGACACTGGCCCTATAAGATGAGGGTGGTCGGGGAGAGGTTGTCGGTCAATATTTGGCAGTTTGTTTCTGAGCTAGAAGAGTCCATTGTGTGGGGGGAGATCTGTGCTGGTCTCTTCCTGGATGCTGGATGACTGTATATGAGCAGCAGTGTAATATAAAGATATCCTGTGTAATATAGAGGAGGAGGAGGAGGAGGAGAAGACATAAGTAGTGTAGGTGTAACCTCTGTCCTCAGTGTGGTGTGTTCTCTATGGGAGAAGATTGTGTTTTTCTTCCGTGTTCTATGGCTGCAGCTGTGTGTGTGTGCTATGGCTGCAGTAGGCTGTGTGTGTGCTATGACTACATCAGGCTGTGTGTGTGTGTGCTATGGCTGCAGCAGGCTGTGTGTATGTGTGCTGCGGCTGCAGCAAGCTGTGTGTGTGCACACTATGGTTGCAGCAGGCTGTGTGAATGTGTGCTGCGGCTGCAGCAAGCTGTGTGTGTGCACACTATGGTCGCAGCAGGCTGTGTGTGTGTGCGCTGCAGCTTGCGGCTGCAGCAAGCTGTGTGTGTGCACACTATGGTCGCAGCAGGCTGTGTGTGTGTGCGCTGTGTGCGCTATGGCTGCAGCAAGCTGTGTGTGCTATTGCTGCAGCAGGCTGTGTGTGTGCGTGCTATGGCTGCAGCAGGCTGTGTGTGTGCGCTATGGCTGCAGCAGGCTGTGTGTGTGCTATGGCTGCAGCGGGCTGTGTGTGTGTGCGTGCTATTGCGTGCTCCCACAGTGACCTTCTATATCACTGTGTGACCCCTCTCTATATCACTATGTGTGACCCCTCTCTATATCACTATGTGTGACCCCTCTCTATATCACTATGGCTGACCTCTATATCTGGCATTGTTAGCAGTGTTTCCTGGATGGTGAATATTTAGTTAGAAACATAGAAGACTGTCAGCAGGAAAAGACCACCTGCTCCATCTAGTCTAGTTCTGAGTTGTTCAGGACATGGAGGCTGGAGACTGGCTGCATCCATTGCACACACAGGAGAATCTGCTTTATATCTTTCCTTATTCCCTCAGAAGTCGTCCCAGGATCATGTAGGACATTAGGGAGAAACTACAGAGCCAGTGTGATAAATAACTCCCCTGGTATATGACTGGCCATTTATGAAGGAGCAGGAGTCGGAGTCGGTCCTGATAAAATTCAGGATTCGGAGTTGAAGTCGGTCCTGATAAAATTCAGGATTCGGAGTTGGAGTCGGTCCTGATAAAATTCAGGATTCGGAGTTGGAGTCGGAGCTGCGGCTTACCGACTCCACAGCCCTGGATACAGCCTATGGTCAATACCTGCATCCACGTTTTACAGGACTTCTTAGGGCTGCATCCAACGTTTCCAGGCCCCTAGAGTCAAAGGCCAAACGTTCGATAAGTTTGCTCATCGGAGAAATATGTCAACCCCTAAGCCATGCTGTATATGTGGTACAATACAAGGATTGTTTGTGCAGCCCGAGACCCTCCATTTTTCATGCTATGTGAGGACCCTTAGTGTAAGTGATTTCTGCTGTTACACCTATCACTATACTCACTATCTCACTATCTGTATTGATGTAAAGAGCACTGCTTGGAAATGACCTGTACAGAACAGTCTCAACTTAGTTTTAAGGTGGCCATACACCTTCAATAACTGATCAGTTATCTCTCCTGTCCTCCCCATACGCAGGCAAGGTGGAGTGATCCTGTGTTCTCTATGTGGAGGTGTGAGGGCTCAGCTGCATGATCCCTATCTCCACTGACGTCTGTCAGCAATCGGTCGGAAGAGACCCATACACTGTATACTTCAGTTGGTGGTACCCGCCGCCAGTATAAGGTATATTGGGACGTTTAAACCAAATGAATAAAACTGAAGATCTCAGGAACATTTTATAATATAAATGGTCAATAAAACAGATGACAAGAATGAGGCCTTCAATATTTTTAATTTACAATAATCCGTCATCTTTCTTGATGGTGGGCTTGCATCTCATGAGCTTGGGATTTTCTTCCATTACACTAGGCGAACAGCCACTTCTGACTGGACAGTTCTAGCTGGGTGGTACTCCAAGCTCCAGATACTGCTCAACCATCCACCTAGTCTATCCAGTCTGCCTATCTATTGTTTCCTTTATTATTACAGTACATTGACTAACCACATCTGCTTGGAGATTGTTCCAGGCATCTACTATTCTGTCAGTAAAGTAATATTTTCTGATCTTTACAACAAAGCTCAGATTGTGTCCCGCTGTTCTTGCGTTCAGTCTGTTATTAAGGGCCAGAATTTCAGGAACGCCATAGTTAGATCTTATAATATCACACACTACAAAATGTTACACAAACAGCCACATCTACATCACCACATGTAGTGCCTTATGTATGAAATTATTATCTTACCTGTATAGAACACTCCCCATTCAGACACATGTACAAAGGCAGGCATAGGTAAGAGAAGATACAAGCCTTCACCTGTAGCTGACATTTTGCCTATGGAAGACATTGACTTTCCCCAAACATTGTGTGTTGCCGCATTTTCATTCTCCCAATACATCATTAGACAAAAAAAATCCCAATCCACCCCTAGCACATGATCAGACACATCGGCTACACAATGGCTGGTGGAAACGATCTTCATCTTCATCTAGCTTCTTGCCCAGTGAGGGTGGTCATCTCTCCCAGTTCTTCTTTTGCTCTGTTTCTTTCTGGCCACTGCTTCTTCTTGCAGAAAGAAATCCACGGCTACTTCTAGCACATGATCACAGACATAAGCCACAACTAGACATCACATGCACAATATTTGGAAGCTAGCCTGAGGTGATAAACTATGGGTATGATAGGGGTCTTCCTCTTTAGCTGAGGTCTTCTTTATTCATTGACGGGTACTATAACAGTCTTCATCTCTAGCTGGCATATTGCCCTTAGCGTATAACTTGTCACAGGACTTTTATTAGATTTTATTCCCGCCAATACTACATAAAGGAACCCTAGATCATGTGCCATGGTTAGTTGTGGTATCTATTTTTTTCCCCTAATAATGAACCAAGTAAGATATTTTCTCTCTCTCTTTCTTTCTCTACTTTGCAGAAATACTACTATGGCTACCCCAGCTGAAAACCACAGATAATACGGTATATCCTCTATGCTCTCATAAGTAACATGGATACATACATAAGGGAACCAGTGTTCACAGCAGAATTGCTCAATCCCTCCTCCAGTAATATTAGATAGACGTCACCTGTAGCCTTCGCCCCGGGATCATTCTCTCTCCAGTGTTCGCCATCTTTAAAATAAAGAAGAAACATTTGTATCAAAACTGTTTAACAGAACAACAATCCCCATAGCAGCCAATCAGAGCCCAGATGTCATTTTATAACATTGTTATTTCCACCAACCATTATCATTGAAAGCCTCAGTGACTAATACACGTGTGTGTAACATGGATAGAGGAATGAAGGTTATAATGGATGTGTCCATAACCATCACTGGTAGAATCCCAGTACAGCTGTATACAGTCACTGTGCAAAGCCATAGCGTTTCATCCCTTTAATAGAAAACAACAATTATACGTTGTAATCCCCCTCCCCCGTTATCTTCCATCCAGAGGTGGCATGGTGACATCACTTTGTTTGTACTGCTACTGTGGCAGCCAATCCGATTAGTGCTTGTAGGTTTGACAATTGAAGCAATGATCTGATTGGTTGCTATAAGAAATCATTTAAATCAGGGCTGTGGAGTCGGAGTTAAAGTCGGAGCTAGCTTTGGCTGGAGTCGGAAAAAAATGGACTGACTCCGACTCCAGCTTTTAAAAATCTTTAAAAATTTAGAATTGAATTTTGATATGAATTTTACAAGTTTTGCTCATGTATATATATTATGAGCAACATTCTAATAAGACGCTGGCCCTATTAGATAAGGGTGGTCGGGGAATATATCAGTAATAAGACACTGGCCCTATTAGATAAGGGTGGTCGGGGAATATATCAGTAATAAGACACTGGCCCTATTAGATAAGGGTGGTCGGGGAATATATCAGTAATAAGACACTGGCCCTATTAGATAAGGGTGGTCGGGGAATATATCAGTAATAAGACACTGGCCCTATTAGATAAGGGTGGTCGGGGGATATATCAGTAATAGGACACTGGCCCTATTACATAAGGGTGGTCAGGGAATATATCAGTAATAGGACACTGGCCCTATTACATAAGGGTGGTCAGGGAATATATCAGTAATAGGACACTGGCCCTAGTACATAAGGGTGGTCGGGGAATATATCAGTAATAAGACACTGGCCCTATTACATAAGGGTGGTCGGGGAATATATCAGTAATAAGACACTGGCCCTATTGGATAAGGGTGGTCGGGGAATATATCAGTAATAGGACACTGGCCCTATTGGATAAGGGTGGTCGGGGAATATATCAGTAATAAGACACTGGCCCTATTACATAAGGGTGGTCGGGGAATATATCAGTAATAAGACACTGGCCCTATTACATAAGAGTGGTCGGGGAATATATCAGTAATAAGACACTGGCCATATTACATAAGGGTGATCGGGGAATATATCAGTAATAAGACACTGGCCCTATTACATAAGAGTGGTCGGGGAATATATCAGTAATAAGACACTGGCCCTATTACATAAGGGTGGTCGGGGAATATATCAGTAATAAGACACTGGCCCTATTAGATAAGGGTGGTCAGGGAATATATCAGTAATAAGACACTGGCCCTATTACATAAGAGTGGTCGGGGAATATATCAGTAATAAGACACTGGCCCTATTACATAAGGGTGGTCGGGGAATATATCAGTAATAGGACACTGGCCCTATTACATAAGGGTGGTCGGGGAATATATCAGTAATAGGACACTGGCCCTATTACATAAGGGTGGTCGGGGAATATATCAGTAATAGGACACTGGCCCTATTACATAAGGGTGGTCGGAGAATATATCAGTAATAGGACACTGGCCCCATTACATAAGGGTGGTCGGGGAATATATCAGTAATAGGACACTGGCCCTATTACATAAGGGTGGTCGGGAATATATCAGTAATAGGACACTGGCCCTATTACATAAGGGTGGTCGGGGAATATATCAGTAATAGGACACTGGCCCTATTAGATAAGGGTGGTCGGGAATATATCAGTAATAGGACACTGGCCCTATTACATAAGGGTGGTCGGGGAATATATCAGTAATAGGACACTGGCCCTATTACATAAGGGTGGTCGGGAATATATCAGTAATAGGACACTGGCCCTATTACATAAGGGTGGTCGGGGAATATATCAGTAATAGGACACTGGCCCTATTACATAAGGGGGGTCATGGAAAAGTTGTCGGTCAATATTTGGCAGTTTGTTTCTGAGCTGGAAGAGTCCATTGTGTGGGGGGATATCTGTGCTGTTTACTTCCTGGATGCTGGATGACTGTATATGAGCAGCAGTGTAATATGAAGATATCCTGTGTAATATAGAGGAGGAGGAGAAGACATAAGTAGTGTAGCAGTAACCTCTGTCCTCAGTGTGGTGTTTTCTCTCTAGGAGAAGATTGTGTGTTTTTCTTCAGTGTTCAATGGCTGCAGCTGTGTGTGTGTGTGTGTATGTGTGTGTGCTATGGCTGCAGTAGGCTTTGTGTGTGCTATGACTGCAGTAGGCTGTGTGTGTGTGTGTGTGTGTGTGTGTGTGTGTGCGCGCTGTGGCTGCAGCAGGCTGTGTCTATGTCTGCTATGGCTGCAGCAAGCTGTGTGTGTGTGTGCACACTATGGCTGCTGCAGGCTGTGTGTATGTGTGCTATGGCCTCTATATCACAGGGATCTGGCATTGTTAGCAGTATTTCTTTAAAGAGTCACTGTCGTATTTTTTTTTTTTGCAGAAATCAATAGTCCAGGCGATTTTAAGAAACTTTGTAATTGGGTTTATTAGCCAAATCTGCCATTATCTGCATGTAAAAAGCCTTTTCCCAGGTCCCCCCCTCCTTCCTCTTTTTCATCCACTCTGAAAAATCAGAAAATTGTGACTTGTTGCAGGAGACGTACCCTGTCTGTTCTAGGGAGAGGGGAGGGGGGAGGAGGAAGGAGGGAGTTAGCCGGCAGCAGAAAGCAGATAACAGAGGATTACAGGCACGGAGCTGGGTGACAGCTGTAATCCGAGTTCAGACAGGTCACTGGTGACTGTCACAGGAGATATTCCGTGAGGGATTTGTAGATTAACTCTTTGTTGTCCTGTTTTGGTCTTTTCTTTAGCTCTCTCCATAGGAGAACAATGAAGACAGGGGGGAGAGCTTCAAACTGCTTTTTCATGATAAAAATGCATTTTTCGGATAATAAACCCAATTACAAAGTTTCTTAAAATCGCCTGGACTATTGATTTCTGCAAAAAAAAAAATTCACGACAGTGACACTTTAAGTATGGTGAATATTTAGTTAGAAACATAGAAGATTGTCAGCAGGAAAAGACCATCTAGTCTAGTTGTGAGTAGTTCAGGACATGGAGGCTGGAGACTGGCTGCATCCACTGCACACACAGGAGAAGCTGCTTTATGTTTCCTTATTACCTCAGAAGTCGCCCCAGGATCATGTAGGACATTTGGGAGAAGCTGCTGAGCCAGTGTGATAAATAACTCCCCTGGTATATGACCGGCCATTTATAAAGGAGCAGGAGTCAGAGTTGAAGTTGGTCCTGATAAAATTCAGAAGTTGGGGTTGGAGTCGACTGATAACACAGCAGCAGCTGTATATGTGATATATAAGTTACTGTACAGTATAGCAGCATGTGGTGTATAATGTATAGTAACTGTATAACCCTGATAATACAGCAGTTGGATATGTGATATATAAGTTACTGTACAGTATAGAAGCATGTAGTGTATAATGTATAGTAACTGTTTAACCCTGATAACACAGCAGCAGCTGGATGTGATATATAAGTTACTGTACAGTATAGAAGCATGTGGTATATAATGTATAGTAACTGTACACTCACCGGCCACTTTATTAGGTACACCATGCTAGTAACGGGTTGGACCCCCTTTTGCCTTCAGAACTGCCTCAATTCTTCGTGGCATAGATACAACAAGGTGCTGGAAGCTTCCTCAGAGATTTTGGTCCATATTGACATGATGACATCACACAGTTGCCGCAGATTTGTCGGCTGCACATCCATGATGCCAATCTCCCGTTCCACCACATCCCAAAGATGCTCTATTGGATTGAGATCTGGTGACTGTGGAGGCCATTGGAGTACAGTGACCTCATTGTCATGTTCAAGAAACCAGTCTGAGATGATTCTAGCTTTATGACATGGCGCATTATCCTGCTGAAAGTAGCCATCAGATGTTGGGTCCATTGTGGTCATAAAGGGATGGACATGGTCAGCAACAATACTCAGGTAGGCTGTGGCGTTGCAACGATGCTCAATTGGTACCAAGGGGCCCAAAGAGTGCCAAGAAAATATTCCCCACACCATGACACCACCACCACCAGCCTGAACCGTTGATACAAGGCAGGATGGATCCATGCTTTCATGTTGTTGACGCCAAATTCTGACCCTACCATCCGAATGTCGCAGCAGAAATCGAGACTCATCAGACCAGGCAACGTTTTTCCAATCTTCTACTGTCCAATTTCGATGAGCTTGTGCAAATTGTAGCCTCAGTTTCCTGTTCTTAGCTGAGCGGAGTGGCCCCCGGTGTGGTCTTCTGCTGCTGTAGCCCATCTGCCTCAGAGTTGGCCGTACTGTGCGTTCAGAGACGCTCTTCTGCCTACCTTGGCTGTAACGGTTGGCTATTTGAGCCACTGTTGCCTTTCTATCAGCTGGAACCAGTCTGCCCATTCTCCTCTGACCTCTGGCATCAACAAGGCATTTCCGCCCACAGAACTGCCGCTCACTGGATGTTTTTTCTTTTTCGGACCATTCTCTGTAAACCCTAGAGATGGTTGTGCGTGAAAATCCCAGTAGATCAGCAGTTTCTGAAATACTCAGACCAGCCCTTCTGGCACCAACAACCATGCCACGCTCAAAGGCCCTCAAATCACCTTTCTTCCCCATACTGATGCTCGGTTTGAACTGCAGGAGATTGTCTTGACCATGTCTACATGCCTAAATGCACTGAGTTGCCGCCATGTGATTGGCTGATTAGAAATTAAGTGGTAACGTGCAGTTAGACAGGTGTACCTAATAAAGTGGCCGGTGAGTGTATAACCCTGATAACACAGCAGCTGGATATGTGATATATAAGTCACTGTACAGTATAACAATCAGCATAGGGTGTATAATGTATAGTAACTGTATAACCCTGATAACACAGCAGCAGCTTGTAGATACAGGATGAAACTGAAGATCCCCATAATGCAGTAGTGTAGTACAACAGGCTAGACTAGAGAAGCAGGGCTGCTGTCAGAGGTCTGTGCAGTCACATGACAGCAATGGGGAAGGGATGTGTGCTCAGCATGGACCAATCAGGAAGTGAGAATCACAGAGCTGTGCAGGAGGTCAGTGGCAGAAACTTTTCTATACAGCGTGAACTTTTCTATATAGTGTGAATGGAGTGTAAGTGCAGGCACATTATAGCAGGAATGGAGAGGATGGGAAACACAAGGGCTGACAGAGACTGCAGGGAGCATTAAGGAATGAGCAGGGAAGATGTGGGCACAGTATAGCAGCGCTCTCTGTCCGGGGAGAGAGGGGTTATAGCTATGGGGAGATTACCTCCACAGTCCTGTCCTCTAATGTAAGCCCCAGCCTGAAGTGGATCTGCTATGATTTGGAAGGTGAGGAAGACTTCCTGGGTCAGAGTACAGGGCTGTAGACCCCACTATGCAGACCATGCCCCTCCCCCAATCCCCCTCCCACCCAGTACAGGGAGCTCTTACACCAAAGCAATGCTGTTAAACCAAGTTGCAAAACCCTCTCAATCCAAGTTACTCTTAAACCACGGTATGTATTGCACATGTTTAACAATAAATATGTCTGTAAAGCAATACGTGCATCCACCAAAAGATGGCGTCAAATGCTAAGAAATGAGTAAACCAAAATAACAATACAGGGCAGTCTGGAATAGTATGGGAATATACAGTGGTACCTTGGTTCAAGAGTAACTTGGATTAAGAGCGTTTTGCAAGAAGAGATCACAATTTTCCAGAATTGTGACTTGGTGCAGCACAGCAGAGAAGGGTCCTGAGTCCCAGAGGAAGAGATCTAGTGTGTTGTCAGCATCAGAGCCTGTAGATGGAGGAGGAGAAGAGGGAAGCCAGGTGGGTGCAGAGAGCTGGACGGCGCTATCTGGAGGGGTAAGACCCCCCCATGAGGGGAACTTTGTGCTTGGCTGGGCTGTTGTAAAGCAACACTAGAGAAGTATCTGAATAGCAAATATTACTGAGTCTGTCTTGAGAGTTGGAAGAGAGCCAGGGACGTAGCTACCATGAAGGCAGGGAAGGCGACTGCTATGGGGCCCTTGAAGGAAAGGGGCCCCAAGAAAGCCTGCTCTGCCTTCATGGTAGATATGCCACAGACAGTCCGGAGAGGAAGAGGGATCCGGCATTGTACTTTTCAGCCCGCTCACTGTAGTTCAGGGTGAGCGGCCTGCACATCAGGAAAGGAAAAGAGCAGGAGGACCTGCCAGGTCCTGCACCGCACAGAAGGAGAGCATGAAGAACCTTATCACATGACCCAAAGGTCCTCAATACTTCTGTGTGAAGATCAGCCAACTACACAAGGAGGGGGAAGCCTGGGAGCTGTAAGTTCTGAGTCTGTGAATGTATGTGTATCAGTGAGTGTGTGTATGCATGTATCTGTTGCTAAATATGTATATGTTAGTGAGTGTATCTACTGTAGCTATGTATTTTTGTGTGTGTATATGTCAGCAGTATCTGTGACTGGTGTATATATGTGTGTATATGTAAGTAATGTCTGTAACACTGGTGTATATGTGTGTATATGTAAGTAATGTCTGTAACACTGGTGTATATGTGTGTATATGTAAGCATACCTCCCAACCGTCCCGGATTTCGCGGGACAGTCCCGTTTTCGGGGTGCTGTCCCGCGGTCCCGGAACGGCCCCCCGTGTCCCGCATTATATGTGGCCCCAGCGGAAAAAACAATAAACCAGTAACTCACCTGTCATCCGGTCCCAGCAGCTCCTCTCCCGGCAGAGAGCACACTCCCGTCATCCTCCGGGGCGGGCAGCGGGGTACAGAGACACTGACTGTGTCGGAAGTGACCTGAAGCCTCCATCATGAATCACTTCCGGTACAGTCAGTGACTCTGTACACCCCGCTGCCCGCCCAGGAGGATGACAGGAGTGCGCGCTCTGCCGGGAGAGGAGCTGCTGGGGTCGGCGGACAGGTGAGTTACTGGTTTATTGTTTTTTCCGCTGGGGCCACACAAATGGGGGAATTGGCTACTCTGTGGGGCGCTATATGGGGGATTGGCTACTATATGGGGGGATTGGATAATATGTGGGGCACTATATGGGGGGATTGGATAATATGTGGGGCATAGGCTACTATGTGGGGCATATTTGGGGGCATTGGCTACTATGTGGGGCACTATATGGGGATTGGCTACTATGTGGGGCACTATATGGAGGGATTGGCTCCTATGTGGGGCACTATATGGGGGATTGGATACTATGTGGGGCACTATATGGGGGATTGGCTACTATATGGGGGGATTGGCTACTATGTGGGGCACTATATGGGGGATTGGCTACTATGTGGGGGATATTTGGGGGCATTGGCTAATATGTGGGGCATATATGGGGGATTGGCTACTATGTGGGGCATATATGGGGGCATTGGCTACTATGTGGGGTACTATATGGGGATTGGCTACTATGTGGGGCACTATGTGGGGGATGGGCTACTATGTGGGGCACTATATGGGGATTGGCTACTATGTGGGGCACTATATGGGGGGATTGGCTACTATATGGGGATTGGCTACTATGTGGGGCACTATATGGGGATTGGCTACTATGTGGGGCACTATAATGGGGGATTGGATACTAAGTGGGGCACTATATGGGGGGATTGGCTACTATGTGGGCATATATGGGGGATTGGCTACTATGTGGGGCACTATATGGGGGCATTGGCTACTATGTGGGGCACTATATGGGGGATTGGATAATATGTGGGGCACTATATGGGGGCATTGGCTACTATGTGGGGCACTATATGAGGGGATTGGCTACTATGTGGGGCACTATGTGAGGGGATTGGATACTATGTGGGGCACTATATGGGGGATTGGCTACTATGTGGGACACTATATGAGGGGATTGGCTACTATGTGGGGCACTATGTGAGGGGATTGGATACTATGTGGGACACTATATGGGAATTGGCTACTATGTGGGCACTATATGGGGGGATTGGCTACTATGTGGGGTACTATATGGGGTTTGGCTACTATGTGGGGCACTATGTGGGGCACTATATGGGGGCATAGGCTACTATGTGGGGCTCTATATGGGGGCATTGGATACTATGTGGGGGATTGGATTCTATGTGGGGCACTATGTGGGGGATTGGACACTATGTGGGGCACTATGTGGGGGATTGGATTCTATGTGGGGCACTATGTGGGGGATTGGGCACTATGTGGGGGATTGGATACTATGTGTGGCACTATGTGGGGGATTGGATTCTATGTGTGGCACTATATGGGGGGATTGGATACTATGTGGGGGATTGGATACTATGTGGGGCACTATAATGGGGGATTGGATACTATATAGGGCATTTTTGGCGGAATTGGATACTGTATAGGGCACTATTCAGTCAGCAGCATGTGGTGACTGTAGGGAAGTGGCTATGGAGGGTTGATATGGGGGCGTGGCTATGGAGGGTTGATATGGGGGCGTGGCTATGGAGGGTTGATATGGGGGCGTGGCTATGGAGGGTTGCTATGGGAGCGTGGCTATGGAGGGTCGCTATGGGGGCGTGGCTATGGGGGTGTGGCTATGGAGGGACGCTATGGGGGCGTGGCTATTAGGACCGTATGATGTAAGTACTGTCTGTAACACTGGTGTATATGTGTGTATATGTAAGTAATGTCTGTAACACTGGTGTATATGTGTGTATATGTAATGTCTGTAACACTGGTGTATATGTAAGTAATGTCTGTAACACTGGTTTATATGTGTGTGTTTGTGTATGTCAGTAGTGTCTCAAGTGATTGACAGGTTTGCTCCCAAAGATGTTCTGCAGCAGCTTCTATTAATGCTGGGCTCTAATAAAAGAGCCCACCATTAAAAGAAAATACAGCACATATTATTTCTAGTTCAGTATTTCTTATTACACTGAGATGATTTCCCTGTGTACAGTCTACTCATGGTGTATACATCAGCACTAGTGTAATCATATTCTAGTGTGAATGTGTGTATGTCAGTGGTGTATCTGTATATATGTTAATGGTGCCTCTTTGTGTGTATATGTGTGTCATTGTGTGTGTTTCGGAGTGGGGGGAGGGGTAGGGGAGCGTACAGGATTCATGGGGCCCAGTACAGTTTTTTGCTATGGGGCCCCATGAATCCTAGCTACGCCCCTGAAGAGAGCCACTCAGCAGCCATTAGCTGGAGACAACTGGATGTTTTTGAACAGTTCCTCTGCTGGTGAAATTTTTCTAGCTGCAGCCACTAGAGGTCAGCAGAGGACTGGGAATAAACTGCAGACAGCTAACCCTCTTCTCATCTAAACTGATTATGGTATCTCTTCTGAGAATAACCTGTAAGAGATTAAAGTGAATGTACCATCAGGGTTTTTTACAAGAACGGATCGGCAATGGTGTGGCCCTTTTTTTTTGAATGGCCGCCCAGTTACCACGCGGTGGTGGTCCATTCCCGAGCACCGACCCGTCACAGAGCACTGGGGGTAGGCCCACAGGGAGGGGGTTTCGTCACACTGGAGGTAAGCGGGCCCACCCTAGGTGCTAGGGAGTAGTCGTCTGTGGAAACGGAGACAGTTCAAAAAAAAGTACCACACCACCGATATCCCTGCGCCAATCTGTTAGTGTAAAAAAAAAAACAAAACTGATGTACCTTATGGTACATTCACTTTAAGGGTGGCCTAACATACAATTTTGTTTGGCGTTTTTCAATGCCAGAAAGAACCCCAATGCGGTGCATGACGTTTTTTTCATGCGTCTGCGTTTCTTTTGCCGTTTTTGAATTTGTGTGCGTTTTTCCCTGAACATGGACTTCACCTCTGAAGACCGCGTTCGGGTCCAAATGCTGAACCAAATGCATCCGACCTGGAAAAAAAGGAGTTAAGTGACCCCTTACTTGCTGGAGTTGGTGCCAAACCTGGTACAGAGTTTTCTGTGTGCCGGGTCGCTGGGGGAAGCCGGGTGGGTGAAAGAACACCACAGTCTGGTCCTAAGGTAGTTGGGCCAGACTGTGGTCCGTGGGGGGAGAGGGTGACAGTTTGGTCCCCAGAGGGTTAAATTAACCTCCTGTGGGCCAGACTGTGCTCCGTTGCTGGGGGGGGGGGGGGGGGGGGGGGGGGGGGGGGCAGAGGAGAGTTAACTTACCCTACCGTCTTGTCTTCTGTCACTTAGTGGCTGAGCCAGAACTCTGCAACAGCCGCTGATTGGCTGAGGTGACACTTGTGCTTTGTCAGCTCAGCCAATAGGTGGCTGCAGCAATGTCCCACCTCAGCTTTTGCTTGGTTGATGTCTTATTTGAAGAGCCAGATCCCGGAACACTTGTAGCTCAGTGTGCCAGGCTCTGGTGCCCCCCCCCCCCCCCCCCCCCCAGCACTGCACCCATCCCAGAGAGGGGGTATTTGCCTTGCTGGGATGGATACAGTGTGAGATCAATCTGGCCCCCAGGGGTTAAATGTGGATGCCATGATGTAGTCCACCAAATCCGACGCAATCTGGATACCGATATCTAAATAAAAAGGAAGAAACACAAAAGTCAGGAGCAGAACACCCATCATTTTGACAGGTGTTCTGTACCTTACAGTATGCAGCATCTTTCTTGACACTGCTTAAGCTTGGAACACAATGGGTTAAAGGAGTTATCCAGCGGAACAAAAACATGGCCACTTTCTTCCAGAGACGGCAACGCTCTTGTCTTCAGGTCAGGTGTGGTTTGCAATTAAAGGGGTTATCCAATGCTACAAAAACATGGCCACCTTTGCCCCACTCTTGTCTCCAGTTTTGGTGGGGTTTGAAATTCAGTTCCATTGAAGTAAGCAAAGCTGAATTGTAAACCACACCTGAACTGGAGACAAAGGTGGGGCAAAGGTGGCCATGTTTTTGTGGCGCTGGATAACCCCTTTAGGGTATAAACACACACACCATATACGCAGCGTATTTACTGCTGCGATACGCAGCAAATACACAGCAGATACGCAGCAGATTAGATCTAAATAACTGAACACAGCATCAAGTCTTCATCAAATCTGGTGATTTGCTGCGTATCTGCTGCATATACGGTGTGTGTGTTTGTACTCTTGGGGTACAAACACACACACTGTATATGCAGCAGATACGCAGCAGATTTGATGCTGTGTTCAGTTATTTAGATCTAATCTGCTGCGTATCGCAGCAGTAAATACGCTGCGTATACGGTTTGTGTGTTTGTACCCTTAAGCTCAATTCACTTCAATTGAACTAAGTTGCAAAACCTGCACCCAAACTGGAGACAAGAGCAGTGCTGTCTCTGGAAGAAAGTGGACATGTTTTTTTTTTAGTGTTGGATAACCCCCTTTTTTTTTGTAAATCCGTTTTTATTGAACAAATTTTTAGAAAATGACAGGAAAAGAAAAAGACCAAAAAGGGTGATAGATAGCACAATGTAACAATGTCCCCGAGGAGCAGAACATACAATTTCACCCAAAATAACATCATTGATAAGTACAGCATTGTTACATCAACAGACAGTAACGAGGAGCACCAAGTGCATCGGCATTGGTCATATCTGTATGCTCTTGCAATCTACCAAGTGCTTACTCAGACTGTCGGAACTAAAAGGAGCATATGGCTTCCAGAAACAAAAGCGCAGAAATAGAAAGGGGGTGTAGAGGGGAAGAGAAGCAGAGGAAAGAGCAAGAAGGGGGCAGGAGGGAGAGGGGGGGATTAGGAGGGTGAGAGAACCCCAACACCATGTCCTCTTCAGGCGGTTGCAAAGGGCTGAGCCCCTCAAGGGTGCTCAGGTGAGGTGTTGTGCAAAGAGCGGGCCAGTCTTGTATGACGTCCAGGGCAACCACAGCCTCTCTACCCTGGTTCCCCGGACCTGGTCCTCTGCCATCAAAGATTCCATTCGAAACAGAAAGTCCACTTCGTGTACCCACTCAGTGATGGAGGGCGGAGTAGTGTCCTTCCAATGACGAGGGATGACCGTCCTAGCAGCTGTCAAAAAATGACGCAGGAGGCCTTTCCTCACTGCAGAGACCGGTCCAGGGATCAGAGAGAGCAATGCCAGACCCGGCGAGGGTGTGATAGTTTTGCCAGTTACCTGCGTGTATATTGCAAAAACTGCTCGCCAAAACGGGCGCAAGATTGTACAGTACCACCAGATGTGGAGCATCGTGCCGACCCCCGTGCCGCACCTCCAGCATATGTCAGATACCTCCGGGTAACACCGGTGAAGCAGCTGAGGACACCTGTACCACCGCGTCAGTATTTTAAAATTTCTCTCTTGGGCCAGACAAGCCGTGGGCAATTTGTGAGTCAGTGTAAAAATCTTGAGCTGATCAGCTGCCGTGAGGGAGACCCCAAGTTCCCCCTCCCATGCAGCAATATAGGATAGGTCTCGATCAGCGTCGCATTCCAGAAGAATGCGGTATAACTGCGAAATAACTCTACTGGGCTGGGCGGGCTGTAGCAGCAGAGACTCCAGGTCAGTGGCAGTGGACATCCTGATTCCCTCCGGAAATTGCAGCCTCAGGTAAGCCTGGAGTTGGGCGTACTCCAACCATGACAGTGTCTGCTCGGGTCTAAGCTTTTGAAGCGCAGCAAGAGGCTGCAACGAGGCAGACCCACTTAGCACCTGAATGATCCGGACACCCTCGGACGCAGACCAACACAAGAATCGGTCCATGCCACAGGCCGGCGGGAAAGCCGGATTGTCGAATAATGGACTCATCAGTCCAGGCCGATGGGACAGGCCCAGGCGGGGCAGGACAATGTCCCAGACCCGTAGGAAGTCACCGGTCAGTAGGGCGAACGAAGACATTTGTGGGCGCTGCACCGGCAAGACCCATGGAAGTGATTTTAGAGCTAGAGGGGTCAGTTCTGCCTCTATGCCGACCCATTGTTTATGGCCAGCGCCATGAAACCAGTCCTTGGATAACCCCCTTTAACCCTTTTGTGTGCCAAGCTTAAGCAGCGTCAGGAAAGATGCTGCATACTGTAAGGTACAGAACACCTGTCAAAATGATGGGTGTTCTGCTCCTGACTTTTTATGTTTCTTCCTTTTTGTTATTTAGATATCTGTATCCAGATTGAGTTGGATTCAGTAGACTACGATGACCAGCATGTTTTTTTTTTTTAAATAAATCTTTTGAATAAACACTTTTCTCATTTGTTTCTTGTGTTTCTTTATTTATTTTACAGGCTTATTAGTGGAAGCCGTCTGATAGATGGCATACATTACTAAGTCGGGGCTTAGTGTTAGCCAGTATAAAATGGCTAACACTAAGCCCCCAATTATTACCCCAGTACCCACTACACTAGGGGTACCGGGAAGAGCTGATCAAAATTGGCGCTCCTGGACTGGGCGGTAGCAGGCTGATATTATTAGGCTGGGGAGGGCACACTTTTTATACTTAAAAAATCCCGGGGCACACCACCAACCAAAATGACACTAAAAAAGTACATATTATACATATAGTTAATAATATAGGTTTTAAATGTATTTATACTCACTCAGTGTGAAACCTGGGCCTGTTTTCTTCTCCCCCCTGTGCTTCTCTCCACCATACTTCTCCCCCCTACTTCTCTCCTGTGCTTCTCTCCCCCCTGCTTCTCTCCTGTGCTTCTCTCCCCCATGCTTCTCTCCTGTGCTTCTCTCCCCCATGCTTCTCTCCC
Organism: Dendropsophus ebraccatus; assembly: GCF_027789765.1. Classification (NCBI taxonomy): domain Eukaryota; kingdom Metazoa; phylum Chordata; class Amphibia; order Anura; family Hylidae; genus Dendropsophus; species Dendropsophus ebraccatus. Next base: position 71,133,009 of record NC_091468.1, on the reverse strand, counting down.
CCCTGCTTCTCTCCTGTGCTTCTCTTCCCCATGCTTCTCTCCTGTGCTTCTCTCCACCATACTTCTCTCCACCAAACTTCTCTCCCCCCTGCTTCTCTCCGCTGTTTCTCTCCCCCATCCCCATGTTTCTCTCCCCTGTTTCTCCCCCATCCCCAGGTTTCTCTCCCCCATTGTTTTCTCCTGTTTCACAGGGGCACCATAGTTTGGGGAACTTTCCCAGCGGCACACCCGACCATGTGTCGCGGCACACTGGTTGAAAATCACTGACATAGATGACTACCATGTGCTACTGCTGTTGCAGGTATTAAAGAGGAGCTATTAGCACAAGGCACAGAGGAGGAATGTATGTCTGTTACCTTACTCCTTGCAGCCGTTTCTGTGCAGTTAAGGGTGCGTGCACGCTGCGGAATGGCGACGGATAACCCGTCGCGCATTCCGCCGTTCGCATCTGCTGGCGCAGTTCCAATCTGCCAATCTGGCCCACCTGCTCCATTGTCATTAGAAGGAACAGGCCGGCTTGGCGCGAAGGGGCAAGGGTAATGCTTCGGACTTGGATCCAACTGCTAAGGGTGCATGCACACTGCGGAATGGCGATGGATAGCCTGTTGAGCATTCCGCAGCTCTCACCCGCCAGCAGACTGATGCGGGCGGGCGCGCGCGTTTCCGTCTGTGTCATAGACTCTATTCTATTATTCTATGCATGGGTGGATTCCGTCGTCCGTCCAAAGAATGAACACGTTCATTCTTTGTACGGTGAAGGAATCCATCCGTGCATAGAATAGAGTCTATGACACAGGCGGAAACGCGTGCGCCCGCCCACATCAGTCTTCTGGCGGGTGAGAGCTGCGGAATGCTCAACAGGCTATCCATCGCCATTCCGCAGTGTGCATGCACCCTTAGCAGTTGGATCCAAGTCCGAAGCATTACCCTTGCCCCTTCGCGCCAAGCCGGCCTGTTCCTTCTAATGACAATTAATGGAGCAGGTGGGCCAGATTGGCAGATTGGAACTGCGCCACGGAGTAAGATAAGAGACACACCTTCCTTCTCTGTTTAGATTTGTCTAACCTGCTGATAGTTCCCCCTTTGAGTGTTTTCTTTGAATGGTCTTTGATATAGATGTATTTCTAATGTGATATTTACATGTTCACTCTGCTGGTACAATAGGTTTTTAATAAGTGGTTTAGGGTGTGCAGTCATCTATTACACGCAGCTTGTTACTTCTATTGAATATTGGGTATTTTTGCGTGTTTAGCTGCACCTGTGGTCCCTGTAGGGGTATTTAGGTGGTGCCCACCCACCATTGTTTATGTTTTTTTTTTCCATACTCAGGGTGCGTGCACACTACGGAAATCCCGTGTATGACCCGCGGGGTATTCCGTCACTCGTACCCGTTCGCGGCGGTGCGCATCTCCGTCCGTGCCATAGACACTATTCTATGCACGGGAGAATTCCGCATTCCGCCGAAAGACTTGGCATGTCACTTCTTTCAGCGGAATCTGCCCATGTATAGAATAGTGTCTATGGCACAGGCGGAGATTTGCGCCGCCGCGTGCGGGTAGAAGCGACGGAATCTGCCGCGGGTCATATGCGAGATTTCCGTAGTGTGCACACACCCTCACAGTGGAAAATAAATGCACTGCAGAGCATCCTCTCCCGAATCGTTTTCCCGATCTATACGGGTCTGAACACTCAGACACTGACTGATCAAAACTTTTGACACGTCTCTATGACATGTTAAGGGTTCATTCACACGTACAGGATCCGCAGCAGATTTGATGCTGTGTTCAGCTACTTAGATACAATCTGCTGCGGATCTGCAGCAGAAAATCCGCTGCTATATGGTGTCTGTGAAGCTACCCTAAGGGCCCTATTCCACCGGACGATTATCGTTCAGATTATCGTTAAATCATTCGAATCTAAACGATAATCACTCGGTTGAAATGCAGTTAACGATTAACGACCGAACGAGAAATCGTTGATCGCTTTATAAGACCTGGACCTATTTTTATCGTCGCTCATTCGGAAAACGTTTGCATTAAATAAGACATCGTTCGGTCGTTCGCAATAGATAAGAACGCAATAGCGAATAAATAGCGAAGAAAAAACGATCGCAAATTACGATCATAAGTAACAATTATCGTTCTATGCAAATGAGTGAACGTTTTCAGGTCTTTCGCAATAGCGGTCGTTTGAGATTGTTAATCGTTAACGATTATGCAAACGATAATCGTCCGGTGGAATAGGGCCCTAAGGGTGCCTTCACACATACCAGATCCGGATTTCACGCTGTGAGTTTGCATTCCGCTACAGATATGCGACCCGGCCCGAAACATACATTACCTGCTCGGCGCGGCTGTGTGAGGCTCCTGGCTTCCCTAGCTCCTTATTAGCCAATCAGTGCACGGCAGCAGTGATTGGCTGATTGGGAGTGAGGAGAGCCAGGACCTTCACTGCAGCCGTGGCGCCGAGCAGGTAATGTATGCTTCGGGCCGGGGCTGTGGGGGGTTAAAGGGGCCGGCTTACATATCCAGGATCCGCAGCGGATTCACTGCAAACTTGCAGCGTGAAATCCGCTGCGGATCCGGTACGTGTGAAGGCAACCTATAAGTTTTTTTGTAACGAGTGTAAGATTTTAAGCAAAATTGGGATGATCAGTTCCCTTTATGCTGCGTTTACACGGAACGATTATCGTGCGAATAACAATCAAATTTGAACGATAATTGTACGTGTAAACGCAGCGAACAATTGAACGACGAGCGAGAAATCGTTCATTTTGATCTTTGAACATGTTCTTAAATCGTCGTTCGCAAAAAATTCGCAGATCGTTCCGTGTAAACAGTCGTTCAACGATTTTACCTATGTGCGAGATTAAGCAATTGCAAAACAAATTTTCTGAATGATATATGGTTCCATCTAAACGCTGATCGTTATAAAAAAAAAATCGTTACATTGACATCGTTAAAATCGTACGAATTATCGTTCTGTGTAAACGCAGCATAAAACCAAATCATATTTTCTTGACTCATAACCGGTTCATCACTCTCAGGTTTGCCAACTTTTATCACAATCAGAGATCCATTCGGGTGGATTTATCATGTTCTTTATGTGGCAGTAATTCCCATTCACCAGGGGCCAAACTATTGTCATAGCAGACGTATCGGGGCCCGACACATCAGGGGGCCCAGTGGCAAATCAAAAGTTTGCTATGGGGGCCAGCCATTTCTACTAAGGGTGCGTTTACACAGAGAGATTTATCTGGCAGATTTTTAAAGGCAAAGCCAGGAATGGATTTAAAAAGAGGAGAAATCTCAGTCTTTCCTTTATGACCAGTTCTCTGTTTATAGTCTCTGTTTATATTCCTGGCTTTGGCTTCAAAAATCTGCCAGATAAATCTCTCTGTGTAAACGCACCCTAAGGGTAGCTTCACACGTACCGTATCGCTCCGTTTTTATTGCTGCCTTTTTGGTGTGATTTTTACATGCGCGTTTTGATTTTCACATGAAAATCATGTGAAAATCAAAACGCGCATGTAAAAATCTCACCAAAAACGCAGCGATATGGTACGTGTGAAGGCACCCTAATGGTACTTTTACACAGTGCAATAATTAGCCCGATCGCACGATTAATGATTTTGAATGAACAATGTTTTTTTTATAACGATCAGCGTTTAGACGGAACGATACATTGTACGGAATAATCGTTTTGCGATCGCTTAAGCCTATCTCACACATAGGGGAAATCGTTGAAAGAATTTTTACACTGAACGATCTGCGAATTTTTTGCGAACGATCAACGAAGATTTAAGAACATGTTGAAAGATCAAAATGAACGATTTCTCACTTGTCATGATTGTTTGCAACGTTTACACGTACGATTATCGTTCGAATTCGATCGTTATCGTGCAAAAACTAACGATAATCGTCCCGTGTAAAAGGACCATTATGCTGGGTTTACACAGAACGATAATTCGAACGATTAACGATTTTGAAGCAATGATTTTATTTTTATAACGATCCGCATTTAGACGGAGAAAAATCGTTAGAAGATTCGTAAGAAAAATCGTTATTGCGATCGTTTTTAGGATTGTTTAAGCCCATCTTTCACATAGTGTGATAGCCCTACTTCACAAAACGATTATCGTTCATAAACTTGCTCAAACGACCGCTCGTTAACGAGCATTTAACGATTTTTTTAAGCGAACGATAACACATAATACGTGTGGGAACGTGAATGATATCTGTAGTGTAACGATTTTTTTGCGGTCGTTACATCGTTACATGGTCGTTTAAAACGTGGGAAAATGTAGGTAGACATTTCAAGAACGACTGAAAGATTTTTTATTCAACAAAAAGATTAGCGAATTATTGTTGAAAGACCAACGATTTTTTTTCGACATGTTGAAAAAGATAGTGAACGACTCAACGACGATTTCACTGTTGTTGTTCGCTCGTTTATAGCTATTCCACTGAACGAATATCGTTAACGAGCGGTCGTTTGAACGATTTTATTAACGATAATCGTTCGAAAAAGTTCAGTGGAATAGGGCCTTGAATCTTTGAAAGACTGTTTACACGAAATGATCTGCGACTTTTTACCGAACGATGAACGACGATTTGAGAACACGTTGAAAGATAAAAATGAACGATTTTTCACTCATTGCCTGATCGTTTGCTGTATTTACATGGAACGATTAAAGCTTAAATGCGATCGTTATTGCGAAAATTCGACCGAAATTCGAATTATAACAGGATGGACCCAATTATAACCCATGGACCCCACTTTTTCACTGTCTCTGCACCCACAATAAGAACCAGACAAGGTGAAATGTAAGAATTCAGCTAAGGTGCAAGGAGAATGTATTACCATTGTAAAGTGAGTAACCTTGGCGGACACCGCCTGCTGGCCCAGCACTTTCTCCTCACAATCCTGTCACGGCGACATTTCTGCCAGCCCTGCACAATTCTCCTCACACCACAAAACAATTTCGCGCACATTTTCGACCGAGACCTTGAGGCTTTGGCTAACGTTCTGGCAGCGCGGCGCCTCAGAGCGGGGCCGGGGGTGTGTCCGTGTGTAACATGGAGGCTGGCTGGACGAGCATTTCCTCCTGCGCCGCCATTTTGTGTCGGATGCGCTGAAGAGAAGTAGGAGCGCGTAAGGAAAAAAGGGGAAACCAGACGAGAGCGGGAAACGGAGCGTGTGAGGACCCAGCCCGGAGCGCTGCGATACCGATCGAAGAGCCGCAGCACTCGGGAGAAGGAAGCGCCGTAAAGTGTCCGCCATTAACGATCCGGAGCGGGCGGGGACGGCAGCAGGAGCCGCTTAGGCTGCGCAGCTCCCGCTCTAGGTAAGAGACAAGAGCCCGCCACTAGCTGCTCCTCATCCCCGGCTACTGTGAGGGAGATGACCGCCTCACCGAGGAGGGGACGCTTCTCCGCCCGTATGGCCAGGCCCGGAGATTGTTGTTTGTCATGTCTGAGTGTTAAAGATGGCGGAGAGGAAGGTTTTGCGGCCTTCACCGTCCTGACCTCAGGCTGGAGAGAGTTTCCAGTCAGCATGGCGCCTGCTGTGTGAGGAGATGAGGCGGGAATGTGCAGGGATCCCCTATACTGAGCAGTATGGAAATGTCTAGTTTATTCTCCGGCCGCACACTTATTATCCTGCGGACTCTCCGGTATATCACGAGCCCCGGGTTAGTGGGTTGTTCTCGGTGTATCGGGAATATAAGGGCGGGCACCCGGTACCGGCCATAGACTATAATTACAAGGATGCGATAAAGGTGCGACTAATGTGGTTGTGACAGATCTGCCCGGCTGGTCTCCTGTCACGTGCAGTCATCTATAGCCATATACCGTGTACGAGGCAATGTATATACACGTATGGGGCTATATATACCGTGTACGAGGCAATGTATATACACGTATGGGGCTATATATACCGTGTATGGGGCTATATATACCGTGTACGAGGCAATGTATATACACGTATGGGGCTATATATACCGTGTACTAGGCAATGTATATACACGTATGGGGCTATATATACCGTGTACGAGGCAATGTATATACACGTATGGGGCTATATATACCGTGTATGGGGCAATGTATATACACCTATGGGGCTATATGTACCGTGTACGAGGCAATGTATATACACGTATGGGGCTATATGTACCGTGTACGAGGCAATGTATATACACGTATGGGGCTATATATACCGTGTATGAGGCAATGTATATACACGTATGGGGCTATATATACCGTGTATGAGGCAATGTATATACACGTATGGGGCTATATATACACCGTGTACGGGGCAATGTATATACACGTATGGGGCTATATATACCGTGTACGAGGCAATGTATATACACGTATGGGGCAATGTATATACACGTATGGGGCTATATATACCGTGTATGGGGCAATGTATATTCACGTATCGGGCTATATATACCGTGTATGAGGCAATGTATATACACCTATGGGGCTATATGTACCGTGTATGGGGCTATATATACCGTGTATGGGGCTATATATACCGTGTATGGGGCTATATATACCGTGTATGGGGCTATATATACCGTGTATGGGGCTATATATACCGTGTATGGGGCTATATATACCGTGTATGGGGCTATATATACCGTGTATGGGGCTATATATACCGTGTATGGGGCTATATATACCGTGTATGGGGCTATATATACCGTGTATGGGGCTATATATACCGTGTATGGGGCTATATATACCGTGTATGGGGCTATATATACCGTGTATGGGGCTATATATACCGTGTATGGGGCTATATATACCGTGTATGGGGCTATATATACCGTGTATGGGGCTATATATACCGTGTATGGGGCTATATATACCGTGTATGGGGCTATATATACCGTGTATGGGGCTATATATACCGTGTATGAGGCAATGTATATACACGTATGGGGCTATATATACCGTGTACTAGGCAATGTATATACACGTATGGGGCTATATATACCCTGTACTAGGCAATGTATATACACGTATGGGGCTATATATACCCTGTATGGGGCTATATATACCGTGTATGGGGAAATATATATACACGTATGGGGCTATATATACTGTGTATGAGGCAATGTATATACACGTATGGGGCTATATATACCGTGTATGAGGCAATGTATATACACGTATGGGGCTATATATACCGTGTACTAGGCAATGTATATACACGTATGGGGCTATATATACCCTGTATGGGGCTATATATACCCTGTATGGGGCTATATATACCGTGTATGAGGCAATGTATATACACGTATGGGGCTATATATACACGTATGGGGTTATATATACCGTGTATGAGGCAATGTATTTACACTTATGGGGCTATATATACCGTGTATGAGGCAATGTATATACACGTATGGGGCTATATATACATACACACATTGGCGCTATATATACCATGTACAATACAATATGTGCATACCATACATACACATGTGGGGCTATGTATACCATGTATGGGTTATGGGGCTACAGATACTGTATATATTTGTATGGGCTATATATGCACATGTAGGAGGCTAAATATACTGTATATACATGTATGGGACTATGTACAAGTAAGAAGCTATACATGTTTGAGGCCATATATAAATGTATGGGGCTATATATACTGTATATGTATGTGAATCAATACATTGTGTATATACACGTAGGAAGCTCCATATACATGTATGGGGCTATATATAGTGTATATACATGTAAATGTAGGCGGCTGCATATATCTAATATACGCGTATGCAGCACATGGCTAGAACACAGCACTATATAGCTACACATCTTTTCTGCTGTAAGTTATTTCATTGCCCTTCTGCTATAAGGCATCTAGAGCCCCCCTAGAACATCTAGAGCCCCCCCTGGCTGTGACGCCTGGATCACTGGGCACCACAGACCCGGCATCATCAGGTTTCTTTAACCCCTTTTACTCCTGGGTGGTAAACCTTTTTTTTACGATTTGCTTTCTGGTTGTCGGACTAGCTAATATGCTTAATGTATACGTATATATGGGAGTGTCGGCAATTCTTTACATTTATGCCTGCTGGTAGTTTTTAGACAGCCTCCAGCCCTAAACAGCATGTACTTTTGTAGTTTTGGCAATCTGCTTGTTGGTTCTAATGTTAAAGGAATAGTGCGGCGTTCAACATTTATTCACTAAATAACACACATTACAAAGTTATACAACTTTGTAATGAGTTATTTAAGTGAATGGCCCCCTTCCCTTTTCCCCCCCCCCCACCCCGGAAGTGTGATGCATTATACTCACGCAATCACTGTCAACCCTGGCCGCCATCTGGGGTCAAACGCGTCACCTTTCGGAGGCCGGCTGGACCGCTCCTGCCCTCCCTCATGCCGGCCCCCCTCCAGTGCGTCATCAACTGCGATTGGCTGAGCAGTTAGGCTGCCTGCTCCTGCCACACAGCCCTTTAGCCAAGAACTGGCTGAGTGGGAGACTTCATGTGCCAGCCCTGGAAGTGCTGTTAGAGTAGTATAGTAGTATGCTGAGAGAGTGGTATTCACTGAAATATCCCTTTAAAGCGAATTTACCACTTCCCTACATCAGATTTTGCATGACCTAGTCGGTGCCAGCACGTAGATCCCAGATATCTTCTCCCCACGGTGACACAGCCAGACTTGATTCTCGTGGTGCGTCACTTAGAGGAGGGGGTACTAGTGCCCCCCCCCCCCCCCCCCCCCCCCACAGTGCACCGTGCTGCCCTATTTGCATATAAAGAAACCGGTGTAGATGACGGGGATTTGAAAGATAGACCAGGATCTATGCGCTGTCACAGATCTCCAAGGGGAAATCCACTTGTTGGCCGGAAGTTCGGGTGTCCATGAAGATGGAACTCACCAAGACAGTAAGGGCCCTATTCCACGGAGCGATAATCGGCCGTGGACTAGAGACAACGATCAGCCGATGATCGTTGTCATCGGCTGATCGTTGATATAGGTCCGGACCTATATTTGTCGGGCGCCGACCGCGTACCACTACGTGGAATAGTGGTGCGTGTCCGGCGACTGATGATATACATTACCTATTCATGGTGCAGGGCTCCTCTTCTCCTGCTTCTTCCCGGGTCCCGCGCGCTCCTCCAGCGTCAGGGCGACCTGTATCAGCTGAAAGGCCGCTCAGCCAATCACAGGCCGCGGCGGTCCCGGCCAGTGATTGGCTGAGCAGCTTGTCAGCTGACACAGGCCGCCCTGACCCTGGAGGAGCGCGCGGGACCTGGGAAGAAGCAGGAGAAGAGGAGCCCTGCACCATGAATAGGTATGTATACTAGTTAAGCAAGAGCTGCAAGGACATCGGTAACTATGTCCTTGCAGCCCTTTAACGATAATCAGGGCCGTGGAATAGGCCCAGTAAACAAGCTCATTTATCGGGCCCCATCGGCCCGTGGAATACCACTCTAATGCTCACCAGCCCCTTTCTGATCCAATTGGGGACGTGCACCTTACCATCTCTATGGATACCCAACTTTTGGCCACCATGTGGATCGCAGGGTTTTTGACACGTACACTTTAAAGGCAAACTCCAGGCCCACCTCTAAAAATCCAGTGCAGACAGGGGGTGAGAGGAACATAATAAAAAAAATCTATACTTGCCTGTCCACATGCCCTCGCAGCGCCATGTCAACAGTTCACTGACTGTCGACCACTGTATTAGCTCAGCTTGTTAATGACTGGTGGTGTCCCACCCTATTTACTGATTGGCTGAGCGAGCATTTATCAGCTGCGGCATTATGTTGCTGAAGCAAAGCTGCAGGAGGCCAGTGGGCAGTCCAGAAGCGGTGATGTGGCACTGCGTGGGCCTGGGGACAGATAAGTATAGATTTTTGTTACCCGCTTTCCTGCATTTGATTTTTAGAACTATGCTTTTCTGTTGCACATTTATCAAGTGTTTTCTGTTTAGTTCAGAAAGGCTAGCATTTAGTTTATATAGTATACAGTTATTTTCCAAGACTCAAGCATTAATGTCTGTGTTGTAAGAATGATGAACATGAGATACTCACCAAGAGTGAGATCATAATACACGTTATGTGATTGTGAGCGACCCATGGATGTGCTGCTAGCGATCACGGGACTGTGCACTTCAGAAGGGGATTAAAGTCTATAGAGCTTAGACTTCAATGGTCACTAAAGTCTTTGGCTCTTGGCTACACACAGATCTGTTTTAAAAAAGGATGTGTGGATGATCCTTTAGAAGTCAATGGTCCTTTTTCTGTCCGTAAATCAGGATACTGATTTATGGACAAGAAATTTTGATTTAGGGATGGGGTCTAAGACTATTCACTTATAAATGGACTGAATGTAGTCAGTAGTGGACTTGTGCGTTATGTCGGTATACTGGTAGTATTCCAGTTCAGTAAGCCTCTGCCATGTGTTCTCAGGTTTGGGATGCAAAGTGCAGGCTGGAAATGGGTTCCCAGTTGTGGTGGGTGCATACACTTCCCTCCTTTTGTGTTATTGCTTTTCCCCAGTGGTGGTAATATACAAGGTGGAGTCCACAAGCATACAGTGTCATCTATAACCCATTGGTTACCATGCTTCATTTTTCTTCTGGTATGCCAGCCCAACAGAAGCTGGAAGGGTGCTCTTCTGCCTAAACATAGATAAAAACCTGATGTGAGGAGGGCCTTGTCAGCTTTGCTCCATAGACCACGATATAGTTGGCATTCTCAAGCGCCTCATCATGTCACTGTCAATACAGACCATTCAGTAATATGTATCTGCGGCCAACATAGCCACCTCCAGAGAATCTTTACAGTATTTAATCCAACAAGAGAGACAAAAAGTGATGGCACTGCCTGGCTCTCCACCAGATGGTCTCAGGATGGGTCCGGTATGTGGTGGTGCTCAATTTGAAATAAACATGCTGTATGAACAATCAATGAAGAATGAATGGAGGCACTCACCATCAGTATGTTCAGACCATCCGGCTTTTATTGCTGTGCGCAGGGGGTACCCACCTTGTCTCCCTCGTTCCCCCTGCGCATAGCAATAAAAGCCGGATGGTCTGAACATACTGCTGGTGAGTGCCTCCTTTCTTCGTTTATTTTACAGTATTTAATGTACATTCTGTACATTCAAATTAGTTTTGTGTGAGAGCTGTCAATAAAAATTGCAGATGATGGCATTTTCAATTTTGGTGCTTGTGATGCTACAAAAAAACAAAAACCTTAATGTGTGCCTGTCATTTGTAAAAACATTTGACACGTCATGGAGACATGTCAAAAGTTTTGATTGGTCTGAGTGTTCATAATTGTACCGATCGGGGGAATGAGCAGAGAGAAGACTTGCTGCAATGTGGTCCACGCATGCTCTGAGTTAAGGCCCTATTCCACGGAAAGATTATACGATTATCGTCCCGTGGAATAGAAGGCAACGATCAGCCGACATTGTTCATGGCGGCTGATCGTTGCGTAGTTTGTCTTTCAAACATGTTGAAAGACTAACTACCAGGATAACAGCGATCTGCTGCCGTCGCTCCATGGAACATGGAACTGCAGTAGACCGCCACTATCCTCTATGGACTTCCTGGACAATCTAGCGATCACCCAGGCAGCCCCCCGCGGCCCCTCCTGCAGCTACGTGCAATGGCAGTGAGCGGGGAACGAGGAGAAAACGAGTGCTAATAGCTTTTGACATATCTCTATAACATGTCAGGTTTTTACAAATGGCAGTGACTCTTTTAAGCAAGATATCTAAAGCATTTTCTATCAGACATTTAATGGATCACAGAGGGATGACAGGTTTTGTTTGTTGTTTTTTTCTTTTTCTTTTGTTTGTTTATTTTGGTCAAAACAAGACTGGGTTTCAAAGATTGGTAGATAAGGCAGGACTTGTACCACTTCCTGCTAGATTTACTTTAAAGCAACTCTGTGCCCACAATCTGACCCCCCCAAACCACTTGTACCTTCGGATAGCTGCTTTTAATCCAAGATCTGTCCTGGGGTCCGTTCGATGATGCAGTTATTGTCATAAAAACAACTTTTAATCCTTCAGCGCTGTGTCTAACGGCCGGGGCTTATGGTGCGTTTACACAAAACGATAATTGGCCCGATCGTACAATTAACGATGTTGGAGTAACGATTTTTTTTTTTCATAACGATCAGCGTTTATACGGTACGATATATCGTATGGAAAATTTGTTTTGCGATCCTTAAGCCTATCTCACACATTGGTTAAATCGGTGAACGACTGTTCACACGGAACAATCTGCGAATTTTTTGCAAAATGCGAACAATGATTTGATAACATGTTGAAAGATCAAAATGAACGATTTCTCGTTCGTCGTTTGATCGTTCGCTGCGTTTACACGTACGATTATCGTTCGAATTCGATCGTTATCGTGCAAATTCGCACGATAATCGTTACGTGTAAATGCACCATTACATTTGTATACGCATTAGGCTGGCACACCCTCTGTCCTTCCTCCCCACCCTCTTCATCATTAGTAATGCCCCAGGCAGATTGCTTCCTATTCCTCACCTGTGGCAGCCCGGCACATGGGCTGGATTGTTAATACACCTGTGCAAAGCTCAAACAGCAGTAGATGTTCCTGGATCATTCCTAATGATGATGAGGGTGGGGAGGAAGGACAGAGAGGGTGTGCCAGCCTAATGCATATACAAATGTAAGCCCTGGCCTTTAGACACAGTGCTTCAGGATTAAGGGTATAAACACACACACCGTATATGCAGCGTATTTACTGCTGCGATACGCAGCAAATACGCAACAAATACGTAGCAGATTAGATCTAAATAACTGAACACACCATCAAATCTGCTGCGTATACGGTGTGTGTGTTTGTGCCCTAAAAGTTGTTTTTATGACAATAACTGCATCACCTGCCGAACGGACCCCAGGACAGATCTTGGATTAAAAGCAGCTATCTGAAGGTACAAGTGGTTTGGGTGGTTAGATTGTGGGTACAGAGTCGCTTATGTGTCAGCAGAAGTACTGATAGGTAGGTGAGCTCACTTATACCAACCAAAACTCATTGAATTGAGTCAAGGAATGCGTTTTCTAAATGTTTTAAGTTTGGGGCCGTGCTGGTGGATGGCATAGTGTTTGTATTATGAAGCCTTTTAAGCACAAGGTACAATAACCTCAGCAGGGTCTGTAGGAGTTCACAGACTTCCCTTTTACTGCAGCTTCACCTCAGGTTTTTCGTATGTCTAAAATTTTTGCCGAGGCCTCCATCACACATTGTGGCCATTTTTACCATCAGGAAGCCTCTCAGAAAAAACATACTGCATACTGCCATACAGGCTGCATCAGTTCTCCCTCTGTCTTCCGGCTTTGGGAGCACAAGTGACGTCACTCATGTTCCGCACCGCTAGGGGGACCTCTTGTGGTTTGAGGCCTAATGCTGCCTCAGGCCAGTGACAGTGTCTGCACCCGCCAGTACATACAGAATTCCAGACATGTTTCCATATTTGCAATTGGAGCTGTCTAATATTTTTGTTGCCCCCATAGTGCTCAAGCCTTAAGGCCCTATTACACGGGCCGACAGTGAGGAGCAAACGAGCGTTGTCAGCGCACGTTTGCTTTTCTTTTCCCGCCCACTGCCGCCGCTATACCGTGCAGCGGCAGCAAGCTGGTAAGTCCGGAGAGGGCCGGGGGAAGCTGCGGGAGGGGTGTCTGGGTGATCGCTATTCGTCCGGGCAGCCCATAGGATATAGCGGCGGTCTGCTGCCTCCTATTCCACGGAGCAGCGGCAGCAGATCGCTGCTATATAAGTCGTTAGTCTTTCAACATGTTGAAAGGCAAGCGACTTCAACGATCAGCTGACATGAACGATGTCTGCTGATCGTTGCCTCCTATTCCACAAACTATTATCGGCCGGGACGACTTTTGGACGATATCTGCTGAATACGGCCAATAATTGTTCCGTGGAATAGGGCCTTTAATCATAATATAGGTAGTATATCAATGACATAAAAGCTTGTTTTTAAGCATATATAGTAGGTTCAGGTAATGGCAAAGTGTCATTACTTTTTATATAGCAGCTGGCATACAGATAGTCAACCCTCTAAGGGCAGTATCTTCTTAGATAAACAAGGTTTTCCCATGGTAGAGCTTCATTATTTATACAGGAAATGTACAAAGATGTGTTACCTGTTTGAGAATAGAAGCCTATTAGGGTCTGTTTACACAGAAAGAATATCTGCCAAAGATTTGAAGCCAAAGCCAGGAATGGATTTGAAAAGAGGAGTAATCTTAGGCTTTCCTTTATGACCCGATCTCTGTTTATAGTCCGTTTCTGGCTTTGGCTTCAAATCTTTGGCAGATAATCTGTCAGATAATCTTTCTGTGTAATTTTCTGTGAATTTTCGCGATAACTGTCGCATTGAGCGATAATTGTTCCATGTAAATGCAGCAAACGATCAAGCGATTAGCTAAAAATCGTTCATTTTGATCTTTGAACATGTTAATAAATCGTCGTTGATCGTTCGCAAAAAATTCGCAGATCGTTCCGTGTAAACAGTCGTTCACTGATTTTTCCTATGTGCGATATAGGCTTAAGCGATTGCAAAACGAATTTTCTGTATGATATATCGTATATCTAAACGCTGATCGTTATTAAAAAAAAAAGTTACTTCAAAATCATTAATCGTACGATCGGGCAAATTATCACTTCGTGTAAACGTAGCATAAATCCTAAATATACCATTGGTCATGGGTCATAATATACTTGGATTGTACGAAGGCTGCACTTCAACTGTGCATGAACATAGGAGGAGACTAACCAACCATGGTGTAAAGTGACACTAGCTTAGTTGCCCCCGGCAACCAATCAGATTCCACCTTTCATTCCTCAGACTCTTTGGAAAATGAGAGGTGGAATCTGATTGGTTGCCGGGGGCAACTGAGCCAGTTTCACTTTACACTGTTTGATAAATCTCCCCCATAGTGTTTAATGTTATATTGCTTTTTCCAAAGAATCAGACTGAGTACACCCTACCATGCAATGTACGCCATGTAAAAGAAGTTAAAAAGATAGTTGCAATTGATGTTTTTAGAGTAAATGCTGCAGCTTCCCTAAATAGACACAAGCTTCAAATACAAATGTAATGGACCCACTTCTGCCTTTAGCATTTTATGAATTTTACACATGTTCAGGTGCCAGTGATGGATTGTGAGTCTGTCGGACATTTGTGGTCCATAACTGTCCAGATGGAAATACCCCTTAGGGTACATTCATACCTACAGTGTTTGCTGCGAAGTTCACTCTGCAGTGATATATTGTGTTTAGTCCACTTACATTAAAGGGGTACTCCAGAAAAAGTTCTTCTATCAACTCATGTAACAAAGTTATATAGATTTATTTCTGTTTAGTATCTCTAGTCTTACAGTACTTATCAGCTGCTTTATGCCCTGCAGGAAGTGGTGTATTCTCTCCAGTTTGACACAGTGCTCTGTGCTGCCCCCTCTGTCCATGTCAGGAACTGTCCAGATTGAAAAGTAAACCTCTCCTGCTCTGGACAGTTCCTGACATGGCCAGAGGTGGCAGCAAAGAGCATTGTCAGACTGGAAAGAATACACCACTTCCTGCAGTACTGATATACACTGAATAAAGAGGCAATTTACGAATCTGTCTCAAAATTGCGTATATTCACCTGGTACTGACCAGACATCGGCCTGCACCTGTTTGCGACTTTTGAAAAAGTTGCAAATGATAAATTGGCGCTAATCCCAGATTATGCAAACTTTTGGGTGAATACTCAACAGGGAGATTAAAAAAAAAAGTTGCATCTAAAAAAATATTCACCAGTCGAATACTGGTTCATAAATAGAACGGGTATAGAATAAATGGGTAAAAACAATTATTCACCAAAAAAAATAGGCGCAAAGCCCTTGATGAATTTCCCCCTTTATCTTTATGCAGCTGTTTTAGTGGACCATTTGTACTTAGCAGTTGACATATTGTGCACACGCAGGGATACCAAATATCTTTAGATTGCATACTCAATCAGCAGAGTTATTATGGATGGTATGGTGGCCTTCAGCTGCCATAGTAATGATCAGAACCCCGCAGTTGCATTGCAGAGATTGGCACCAGACATTGGCTTCATACAGCTGCACATCATATGCACTGTACTCGTATGTTGCAGAGTGATCATGTGTTAAGGGCGCTAGAAAATAATCAAAAACTACCTTAGGGCTGCATTAACCCCTTAAGGACAGAGCCAATTTCGATTTTTGCATTTTCGTTTTTTCCTCCTTGTGCTTAAAAGGCCATAGCACTTGCATTTTTCCACCTAGAAACCCGCATGAGCCCTTATCCTTATTTTTTGCGTCACTAATTGTACTTTGCAATGACAGGCTGAATTTTTGCATAAAGTATACTGCGAAACCAGAAAAAAATGCAAAGTGTGGTGAAATTGAAAAAAAAAACGCATTTTGTTTATTTGGGGGAAATGTGTTTTTACACCATTCGCCCTGGGGTAAAACTGACTTGTTATGCATGTTCCTCAAGTTGTTACGATTAAAACGATATACGTATAACTTATATTGTATCTGATGGCCTGTAAAAAATTCAAACCATTGTCAACAAATATACGTCACTTAAAACCGCTCCATTCCCCGGCTTATAGCGCTTTTATCCTTTGGTCTATGGGGCTGTGTCAGGTGTCATTTTTTGCGCCATGATGTGTTCTATCGGTACATTGATTGCGCATATACGACTTTTTGATCGCTTTTTATTAAAATTTTTCTGGATTTGATGCGACCAAAAATGTGCAATTTTGCACTTTGGGATTTTTTTTTTGCGCTGACGCCGTTTACTATGCGAGATCAGGAATGTGATTAATTAATAGTTCAGGCGATTACGCACGCGGCGATAGCAAACATGTTTGTTTACTTTTATTAATAACCTGGGAAAAGGGGGGTGATTCTGACTTTTATTAGGGGAGGGGGCTTTTTACTATTAACACTTTTTTTTTTTACTTTTACACTTACACTAGAAGCCCCCCTGGGGGACTTCTAGTATAAGTGCTCTGATC
The DNA here is from genome assembly GCF_027789765.1 of Dendropsophus ebraccatus. NCBI lineage: Eukaryota > Metazoa > Chordata > Amphibia > Anura > Hylidae > Dendropsophus > Dendropsophus ebraccatus. Next base: position 71,115,941 of record NC_091468.1, on the reverse strand, counting down.
TCTCAGAGATCTCTGCAGCATAGATATGCTGCAGAGATCCATGAGATAGGCACTCGTTTACTTCCGGCTGCTGCAGCCAGAAGTAAACGAGTGCCGAGCCGGGGACGCCGCCATTTTGGAGCAGTCCCCGGCCGGCTTCAGTAACGGAGATCGCTTCTCCGGGATAACATCCCGGAGGAGCGATCTCCCCACTAGACACCAGGGATGACGCTGTGTCCGGTAATCGGATGCAGCTGTCATGTTTGACAGCTGCATCTGATTACTGTATTAGCGGGCACGGCGATCGGACCGTGCCCGCTAATACCTGCGGTCCCGGGCTACAAGCTGCACCCGGGACCGCCGCGGTTCAGAGCGCGGCCGCCGCGCGGCCCCGCTCTGAACGTCCCTAACGAAATCAGGGCGTAAATATACGCCCTATGTCGTTAAGGGGTTAAATGTGGGTCCGGCTGTGTTGTCCTTTGTCGTCTGTTTTAATATAGACATGGTTAAATAAATCTAAAATTTCTTGTTTTGTAGGTCACAATGACCAACGAAGAGCCTCTTCCGAAAAAGGTTAGCCCAACATTTCCTACTAATTTTGGCATCAAGTTTTTTTAAGCTTTTATAATTGAACCTAATACTGTACATTTACCTCTGCAGGTTCGCCTCAGTGATGCAGATTTTAAAGTCTTGCCAAGGGAAGAACTCCTTCAGAGGTATACAAAGAACTATCTTGATTAGTTTTAGGACATGTTTATATTTGCTCATATGTTTACTTATCATCTCTGGTAAATGAATAGAGAATATATTTAAATCTGAATCTATCAGGTTAAGAACTCCAGAAACAGCTGGTTGTCTAAGCTACTGACCATAGCTCTGCTCTTAAAGTGACTGTACCACCAGGCCCAGGCTGAAGCACTGGAGGCGGCCGACCCACCCTTAGTGTGAAGAAACTCCAGCCCCTCCATGACGTGACTCCATTAGAATCAATGGAACCCTATCATAGGGGGGAGGGGGTTTCCTCCCACTAAGGGTGGGTCGGCCCGTCTCCAGTGCTTCAGACTGGGTCTGGTGGTACAGTCACTTTAAAGCAGTGGTCTGGCTTGTGTATAGATATGATGTAGATGTATTGGGTTATGTTGTGTATATATATACTGTATAATATATGAATGTGTATACTATAGCTATATATTCACAAGCAAGAGGTAGTCGGTAACCTAGACAACAAGCTGTCAACAAGGGGAGAAAGAGTGGGCATGTCCAGAGAAGGAGGCACATTTGCTATATGAATGTAATTGCTAAAACATTTCACTTGATTAACTATGTTAGTTGAGATGGCCACAAACCTATTTGAATATCTCTTTAATCTTAAATGCCCGGTACCTGTAGCTGTTGAGTTTTACTAATGGGACAATTTGCAGACTGTTGTTGCAGACTCAAAACCTGTACTGTGAAAATGTTTACATGCATTGTAATGAGAATTTTTTGTTATCCTGTTTTTAGATGGAAGCAATATGAAGCTTATGTTCAAGCCCTTGAGAACAAATACACTGATCTGAACTGTAAGTGTTGTGGAAAATTACTGAAAATGTTTTCCTGTTTCATTATAAGGGCTTTTTTTTACATTACAGAAGAACTTCTTGCTTATTTTTTATGTTTGCTTTAAAAGTAGGTTTACAGGCAAAAAGAATACCACCTGTACTGCCTCCCCATGCTGTAAAACATTAACAGAGAGCCTGCTTACCTCCCTCGCTGCTTCAGCTGTAAGATTCTTCTCATGTTGTCCCTCTCAGCTTTGTGATTGGCTGACTGCAATGTTATCAGAAGCTGGAAGAATGGAAGCACAGCTGAGGCTAGGTTCACACTGCGTTATTGCAATCCATTTTTATTTTTTTTTTAACTAATGCATTTGTGTGCATCCGTTTTTCCATTGACTTCTATTATTAAAAAAAAAAGGATCAAAACAGATCTGTTTTTTTTTTTATTGACTGACACAAAAGTAGTGCCAACACTACTTTTGTGTCCGTTAAAAAAAACAAAAAACTAATCCGTTTCGATCCGTTATTTTTTATAACGGAAGTCATTGAAAAAACGGATGCATACAAATGTATCCGTTTTTCATTCTTTTTTGCAAAAAAAGATTGCAAAAACACAGTGTGAACCTAGCCTATGATTGGAAGATCTCGCGGCAGGAGGAGATAAGTTATTATTTCGTTGCATGGGGAGACAGCACAGAAAATTTGCATAGAAAAACCCTTTTAAAATTTTATATGTACTTTTTAATTTTTACAGATTTTTCTGTGCAAATACATTTTAATTAGACCTAACTAGACATCAACACTAGAGATAAGCGAATCTGGTTCGAATCCATCCGAACCCGATCGTTCGGCATTTTGTTAGCGGGGGCTGCTGAACTTGTATAAAGCTCTTAGGTTGTCTGGAAAACATAGATTTAGCCAATGACTATATCCATCTTTTCCACATAGCCTTAGGGCTTTATCCAACTTCAGCAGCCACCACTAACGCTAATCACATGCCGAAAGTTCCTGTTCGGATGGACTGCAGCATGCTCGAGGTTCGCTCATCTCTAATCAACACCTGTTAAAAGCTTACCACTGGAAGCTGCTCGTTTGTGCCTTGTTGCTGCTGCCATCTCACACCTGTGTTCTATAGTATCGCATTTAAATATGGATGGTGTTGGGTGTAGAATCCATAACAATACTGAATCTAAAATCTGAATAATGTGGGTCCCACCTCTGGGTCTCACACTTCAGTAAAGGACAGGGGTTCCCTCTATTCTACTTAGTAAAATAGCTGCTGCATCATGAACTAATGAATTAGTGACCACTTCTCTCTACATTCAGTGCCATTAGAGTCCTACAGCTGAGTGGTCTGCAGGTGCCAAAATGATTTTTTTATTTGTAGATACAGGGGGTATGAAGCTCTAAAAAAACATTATATTTTCTATATATTAACAGGGTTACCCTCTATCCACAATGGTTAACTGTCTGTTTGCTTTGCCTGCTGCTAGGGCACAGTAAGTGCAGCCCTAACAGCAGCCTGTGTCTGAAATGTAGAGCATGATGTATTGGTATACGGTAAGTTATAAAATGGTTATCCCTTATTGGGAGAAAGGAAAATAATTTTTAATAATTGCATGTATTAAAAAAAAGTCATTAGGTATCTGCACGTCCACAATGATCTGAATAATTATTTTTAGAGATCAGCGACTCAAAGCGATTCATTTGATCTGCGTCCGCTCATCAAGCAGCCGGCCTTTCAGCGCTGCTCCGCTCCCTGCCACTTCTCCCAGGATGCTGGGAAAAGCTGGATCCAATCCAAGGAAACTTCTGCTAGTTTCCCAGGATTGGATCTAGCTTTTCCCTGGCACCCAGAGTGGAGCAGAGATGAAAGGCCGGCTGCTTGATGAGCGGACGCAGATCAAACAAAGTGCTTTGCTTCGTGGAGATGAGAAATTCACTAATCTCTAATCATTTTAATTGGTTATTTAAGGTTTACCATGAGCCGTATAAAGACTAAGAATGCTTTTTGTTTTAAAAAAAAAAAAAAAAAAAAAAAGAATGAATGTTACCTATGCAATTTTTGTAATTTAAAACCAAACTAAAAATGTATAATTCTGCAGCATAAAACAAGGCCTCATACAGCCACTTCAGTAAAGTTTTGGCTACTCTAACACTGGGAGAAAATAATCAGCTGGTTGTCTTTTTCAGGCCTGTTCGTTAAAGGAGTATTCCACTTCCAATGAACTTAATATGTTGCTGCACTGGCGCAGCACATAATAAACAAGTCTATTCATACCTCTGTGCACATCTAAGATGCCCTTTGGTTCCATGCTGAACTATCTCGCCACCACTCTTGAGATCACTGAGATGGGGCTGCGCCGTGGCCATTGTTTGGCTGAACAGACTCTTGCTGCCAGACAAGTCCGTCTCTAAAGTGGAGGTAGTATTGTTCAGCTTGGGACTAAAGATGATGTAGAAGGACACTGGAGGAGCATGGAGAGGAACGAATTGCTTATTTATGTTCTGCACCTGGTCAGCAATGCAATAAAAGTTAATTTTGAGAGTTAAAGAATAAAGGGGTTGTTTGGCCAGTAATTTTCTGTCATGAGTGGCCTGAGCTGCAGGGAATGTAATAGAACAGTAGACTTAGGCTGGATTCCGCGTTAGCTCCACGAAACATGGACGGTGAATCCCTGTACTGGAGTAAAGCTGATGTTTGAGACTGAGCACTCGGGACACTGGTGGTGGGATGGATTAGTATCCAGCCATATGTTTCCTAGAACCCTGGCCACACACAGAAAAAAATCTGTTCCTGAAGTCTCAATTACTCTCAGCATTTTAAACCACTGACAGTATAAGGGTGCGTTCACACCTACAGGATCTGCAGCTGATTTTCTGCAGCAGATTTCAGTTAAATAACTGAACACAGCATCAAATCTGATGCTGTGTTCAGTTATTTAACTGAAATCTGCTGCAGAAAATCAGCTGCAGATCCTGTAGGTGTGAACGCACCATAAGGGTACAAACCCACACACCGTATACACAGCAGATACGCAACAAATAAGCATCAAATACGCAGCAGATTTGTTGGTACAGATTTGATGCTGTGTTCAGTTACTTAAATCTAATCTGCTGCGTGTTTGCTGCGTATCGCAGCAGTAAATACGCTGCATATACGGTGTGTGGGTTTATACCCTAAAACAGTTTTTACTTTTTATTTGTGTAAATCACCTTTTTCAGTACAGCCAAACAGCCCCATCCTATTCTCTGTCCAGTAGGGAGTTCTCTCCATCAACCTGCAGGATACTGGAATGTGATTGACCGCTAAAGAACATATTATGCTGCTTTACACCATAGTAACTAATGTTTGGTATTGCCTATGGTGTTCATAGACTTTTGTGTAGCCACTGAAAGATTGAGAACATTTTATATAGCCAGCAACCCAGTTTTTATGCAGATGTCACTTCCAGAGATCATTTGGTGGTTAAAGGAGAAGTCTGGCAAAAATTGTTATTAAAGTATTATATTTCCCCCCAAATGTTATACAAATCACCAATATACACTTATTACAGGAAATGCTTAAAGTGCTTTTTTTCCCCCTGCACTTACTACTGCATCAAGGCCTCACTTCCTCAATAACATGGAGATGTCACGACCCGACTCCCAGAGCTGTGCGGGCTGTGGCTGCTGGAGAGGATGATGGCAGGGGGATGCTCAGTGTCCCTCCAGTGTCATGTGTCCCTCTGCCATCATCCTCTCCAGCAGCCACAGCCCACACAGCTCTGGGAGTCTGGTCGTGACATCACCATGTTATCCAGGAAGTGTCATCACCATGTTATCCAGGAAGTAAAGCCTTGATGCAGTAGTAAGTGCAGGGAAAAAAGCACTTTATAAGTATTTCCTGTAATAAGTGTATATTGGGGATTTGTATAACTTTTGGGGGGCAATACAATACTTTAATAAAAATTTTTGCTGGACTTCTCCTTCAATTTTTACAGGCTTTAGCACAGTGTGTCCGTAAGCTTGTTCTCCAAGCTTCATGACTGAATGAATAGTACAGTGCAGCTGCAAATTCCTATTTTCTGCAGGGTTCCAGATTCACAGTGTGGCTTTATGATAGTTCTCTTTCATGATTGCTGCAAATTTTTACAACTATAACACTGCTCTTATATCCAGATATCGGCCCATACTGTAGCATAATAAGCTGATCTTACAGCTAAATTGTTAGATTTGTCCTCTTTCCTTTTATACAGTATCAGTGTCGTTCCTGTCACTAAGTGTTCGGGTTGCTCAGCAGTGTTCATTATTTTCATCTTCTAGAAAGAAAACCCATTTGATAGGTGCAAGTTGTTTTAGTATACAGTATTTTCAGGTTGTTGGCCAATTATAGAAATTATCCTCTGAGAGTTTGGTATTGACCAGAAGTATTCTATTTTAGCATTTGCTTTGCACACGTTACGGTTTTATTTTTATATTTTTATACGGTAAAAGTTACAGCAGTCTTATGTTTTTGGAACTTCTGTCTGCAGCTAATGATGTGACTGGACTTAGAGAATCTGAAGAAAAACTAAAACAGCAGCAGCAAGAGTCTGCCAGAAGGGAGAACATATTGGTGATGAGACTGGCCACTAAGGAGCAGGAGATGCAGGAATGCACGGTTAGTTCTCAGTTTATTATTATTATTATTATTATTATTATTATTATTATTGCATAAATAATGGGAAGAAAATACATTATGTTCTGACTATTAAAGGGGTACTTTGGCTTTGGAAAACCTTTATATATTGCTGCAGTTATATAGAAAATAATAAAAGATGCTATTCTTACCTCACCCCGCTTCCCTGGTGTCGTCCTGTGGCGTATTCGGCTCAACTGCTGAACGCTCTTGACGCCATTTCCAGCACTGACCTGTCTTGGACCTGAAGATGCCACAGAAGGAAACCGTATACATTAAACATAAAGCAAACAGAGTAAACCTAGCAATATGCCACTTCTCTGTGTGCTTCCGGAATGGAATCAGTGCAGATTTCTCCTGTTGTAAAATTCTCACACAAATCTTATGGGTTCAGGCTTGGATTTTATAGTGGCTGACCCCATAAAAGAAAAAATGTTCAGTGTACAGTACTAGTAAATGTCCGCACTGCACTATGGAGGACACAGAGGGAGGGGCACTGTCACATGCTTCTCGGTGCTTGGCCGCCATATGGACAGAACCAACACAGAGCAGGTATCAGCCTGGAGAAGGGGTGTCTGATTTTACCTCTATGGGGTACACCGAGTGCTCATGTCAGTAAGTGCAGTGAGTACACTTTCTAATATTGTACACTGAGCAGTTTAGCTATAAAGTGGCCAAACTCTTTTAAGGGTGAGTTCACATGTACAGGATTTGACACAGATTTGCTTTGAATCTGCAACTTCAAATCTGCTGCTGATCCTGTACGTGTGAACTCAACCTAAGGCTGCGTTCACACATAACAGATTCATAGCGGGTTTCTCACTGCGAATTTGCAGCGAGACTTGCTGCGGATCCCTGCCCAGTACACCCTATGGGCAGACAAACTTGCAGCAAGATGCACATCCCGCTGCGAGTATGTCCACAGCCCGCCCCTTTAACACCGACCACCCACCCACCCCCGGCTTCCGGAGCGTATGCTTCACCTGGTACCCGCTCCGGCTTGCTTCGGGGGTTCCCGGCACGTGCCGCTCGGCCAATCAGTGCGCTGCCCCACCTCAGTGCACTGATTGGCTGAGGGGGACATGAACACACCAGGAGCCCCAAAGCAAGCTGGAGCGGGGACCAGGTGATGTATATGCTCCGGGGTTTACCGGGGCGGCCTGCGGACATACTTGCAGCAGGATGCAGGATCCCGTTGCGAGTTTGTGTGCCCATTGGGTGTACTGGGCAGGGATCCGCTGCGAATCTGTTACGTGTGAATGCAGCCTAAGGCCTAAGATTTACATTGCTCTATTGCAACTAAAGTATAACAATATAAGATGAAGTTAAACTTTGCTAATTGATCTGATTACAAATATCCTGCTATATCCGTTTAGCTCCTGTGTCTCCATGGTCAGAGACTGCATATAAAGTGTGTTTGTGGTTTTAGTCTACCCCAGTCCCCCTGAATTTACAGCAAACACAACAGAATTACAGTGTAAGGTACCAGGCATAAAGTATGTTTATACAAATCAGAGAGCTACACACTGCAAAAACAGCAGCAACATGTCATTTGCAGGTTTTAGTAGCAAACATTATCAAGGAACTTTCCTGTACTGAATTTAATGTCACCTTACTGCTTCATGTACATATTAGTCTGGTTTAAAATGCCAAGAGTTAAATGGTTATTCCCACCTCGACTAATATAGTTAAACTGTTAAAGGGAACCTGTCACCCCCCGTGCCGGGGTGACAGGCTCCCGACCCCCCGCTACAGCACCCTATAATCACCTGATCCCGCTGCTGGATCCGGTCGGGTCACGGAGATCTCAGCCGCTGCAGCCCGGCGCGCACGCTGAGAGAGGAGTCCAACATTCATAGAGAATCACGGAGAGTCCAGCGCTCCGTCATTCTCTGAGTGTTGGACTCCTCTCTCAGCGCGCGCACCAGGCTGCATCGGCTGAGATCTCCGTGACCCGACCAGATCCAGAAGCGGGATCAGGCGAGTATAGGGGGCTGTAGCGGGGGGTCGGGAGCTTGTCACCCCGACACGGGGGGGGGGGGGGGGGGGTGACAGGTTCCCTTTAAGTAAAATATTTTTTTTTTTTGCAAAAATATCCCTTTTAGGAAGCTACTTTTTATTAATAAGACTGCTCTTTCGCTCCAATTGTTGACAGCTTGTTGTCTGGGTTACCAACCACTGCTCTGCCCTTAAAGCAGTGCTCTGGCTGGTGTGTGTGTGTGTGTATTATAAACTATAGCTATAGTATACATATTTATATGCAGCAAGTGTTTCATAGCAACCAGTCACAGCTCGGCTTTTATTTTACCAGGGATTGTGAATACTTGAAAGCTGAGCTGTGATTGGTTGCGATGTGTAACAAAGAGCATTCTTACTGTTAGACTGAATGATAAGTCTCTCGCCATGTCTCTTTACACCTACACTTTATAGTAACACCAAACCACTGTTCATAGAGCAGAGTAGTGGTCAATAACCTAGACAGATCTGTGGAGGCAGAATGGGTCCTTAAAAAACATACAAATATATCCGTGTATTTCCCATTAGGTTGTATTTTCACAAGGTTTGGATAAACGTTGATACACTTTACAAATGGCGTTTTTCACCTCTTGGGGGGAGAATGTCTGGATGATTTTTAAATTTCCAGTGCGGCATTCTTTTATTTATAAATAATAATAAAAGAATATAAAAAATTTTAAATAAACTTTATTTAAGACAGTTGTGAGATTTTTAGTTTGTTTTAACCTGGCTTTATAACTAACACTTCAATGCATGCTTTCTGAGTGGCCTACTGCTTCCCACTGTCAACTTATACCTGTCACAGACCTTACTGTATCTCTTTACGCTTCTTTTCTACCTTTTACCTCACTTGATCAGAACTGACAGCATTATAGGGATCTACCATGCTGTCAGTTTGTCATTAGAGCTGTGGACAGAACAGGGCTTGCATCCATAATGTAGAGGCAGATGTATGTGTCCTTTATGTATAATTGACGTTATACCTAATATCCACTCTCTATGGGATGCAGTAAGGTTTAAGATATTACAAAGCCTCTGTAGCAAAAAAAAATATATATATATATATATATATATATATATATATATATATATATATATATATATATATATATAACATATTTTGTGTATGTATGTGTATATATAATTTCTCTGTCCTCAAGCATATACAAAACCAGAGAGAGGCATATGTAGATGTCAAATTAAAGGGTATGTCCAGGCTTAAAAAACCTTGGCCATTTGCACCACGCCTATCCGCAGTTTGAGTGCAGTATTGTAGTTCTGCGGAAGTGAATAGACATTAATATATATTTATTCATCTCCATTCACTTTAGTGGAACAGCCAAACCACATCCAAACTGAGTTAGATAGGTGTTGCTTTATTATTTTTTATTAGAAGAAAATGGCAAAGTGCTTTACCTCTCCACACTGCCCTGGTGTCCTACTGTGGTGTCTCTAGGTGCTGCAGCAGTCCGCACTGCCGAAACTTGTCCAGGCCTGCTCAGCCAATCACTAGGGCCTATTACACCAACAGATTATCTGACAGATTTTTTTTTGAGCCAAAGCCAGGAACAGGCTATAATCAGAGAACAGGTAATAAAGAAAAGGCTGAGATTTCTCCTTTTCAAATCCATTCCTGGATCCATTTGGCTTTAAAAAAAAGTCAGATTATCTGTTGGTGTAATAGGGCCTAAGACGGGACAGCGCCAAAGCCAGTGATTGGCTGTCAATGCCGAGATGAAGACTCTGAAGTGGCTGCAGTCAGCGGGGGCACTGGGGAGTTCAGAGAGGTTTGTTTTATGTAAGGATGGCAACAAGGTTTATAATGCTTTAATATCCGCTGCTATGCCCTTTATCTGGTTTGGTAGATGCTTAAAGGGAATCTGTCAGCTGCAATTGAATTCCAAACTGCTGACACTGTTAATTAGCTATTAGGTCAGTAAGATACATGGTACTTTTCATATATCTGTGCCTCTGCAGATGCTTTTTATATATGAGAAAAGTCAAAGATGTGTTCCCAAGCTCCTGAAGTTCAGCAAGCTGTCTCACCTCCTCCCTCCCATCCCTGACACTGCTGGGACTCAGCTTCCAGGTGTCAGTCAAGCAGGGTGGGGGCAGAGAGGAAAGGTACCATGTGTCCCCTTGTCCTAACAGCATCTGACAGTGTCAGTAGTTTAAAACATGCATTACAGTTGATAGAATCCCTTTAAGACTCTGGAAAGGGTGTGTTATTTTCTTGCAGGGGTAGCCAATTTTACTTGACACTCGAGATATGTTCTTTCTGGAGGAAATAGGCTTTTGCATTGCAAGTTAAAGGGAACCTGTCAACGCGGATGTCCCCCCCACTCCTGGAGCTGGTCCTGGGACGAAGATATCAGCACCCAAAGCCGTGCGCGCACGCTGCAGAGATGAGTCCGGTGCCCATAGAGAATGACGGCTCCAGTCATTTTCTATGGGCATTGGACTCATCTCAGGTAATTTGCATACAGTGCACGCACGGGTTCGGGTGCTGATATCTTCGTTCCGGGACCGGCTCTAGGGTAAGTATCCAGCGGCTGCACCAGGGGGTCGGGTGGGCTCTCTGCCCGGGTCCACGGTGACAGGTTCCCTTGAAAGTGACACTGTCCCCCCTATTTGCAGTCTGACTGCTCTCCACAGGTGTAAAGGGTAAATGTTACAGCTTTCATTACTTATTTTATATCACACTCATGGTGCTTGTTCTGGTAAAAAGCCGTTTTTATTACCTGTGGATTGGTATATGTGGGCGGGGCCTCGCAGCCTATGTGCAACATGGCTCCACCCCTAGCACCACTTAGCTCCGCCCCCATCCGTGACGTCATCACCGCATAGGCCCCGCAAAATGCAAATAGGGGGTGACAGTGTCACTTTAAAATTACAATAGCGTTTTATGTTTACAATTGAAACCAGTGGATGCCTGAGAGTCTCTAGAACAGAGTTAGGTGGCCATTTTCCATTAATGTCCTTTATTGAGTACGGACCTGATAAGTTGTCACAGAATCTTCTATTTTGGGAATAAATTAGTATCACATTCAGGTAACAAATGTGCAAAGAAACTTCAGCAGATGCTTTGTAATGAGAAAAAATGGCCTTTCTCTTCTGCAAGGATTACTAAGCCACATTTACCAAGTGGTAACACAGGGTGACAACTGTCTGAACTTGAGATGTTTTCCTCCTTGCCTGACAAGCTGGTAATTGTTTCTATTGGCTCCTCTGTCCAGAACCAGATTCAGCATCTCAAGCAAGTCCAGCAGCCAAGTGTTGCCCAGCTGAGAACAACTATGGTTGACCCAGCCATCAACTTGTTTTTCCTCAAAATGAAAGGCGAACTGGAACAGACTAAAGACAAACTGGAACAAGCTCAAAATGAACTGAGTGCCTGGAAATTTACGCCTGATAGGTAAACAAACCAAATACTCCCCAGTCAAGACTTCCCTGACAATCTCACTGCGAGAGTGCTATGGTGGGATGGCCAAGTACTCGTTTTGCACACCAAGACTCTGACTCTGTGAGCCAAAACAGCCACTTTCTTACATTGTCCAGCTTGTAATGCTTAATGTAAAACTTATCAGATGAACCTTGTATTTCAGCTTTTTATTTTCCTCCCTTCATTTGCTTCAGAGGCCTGAGAGCATCGCATTATTCCGAAGAAGAGGCCGCATCCGGCAGTGTCCCCGTTTTCTAGAACACTTAGACACTTGCAAACATTGTTCTGATTGAAGAAAATACAGGCAGAAAAAGAAGTCTGGCACATTGTGTCAGTGTCCTTTTATGGAGGAGAGAACTTAGATTTTTATTTTTTTTATTTATTTATTTTTTCCGTTTGTCATAAACCATGTAATTGAACATGTAAAATTCCCGTAAAGGTGGAATGTTCATTGCTCTTTACATTGAGCCTAGTGACTTAGACGTTTTAAGTCCGCATATTCTCAAATAAGACTTTGGACTTCATGATTGTTCAATGAACTGCTGAGCCCAATCTCAAACTTAAGGTGATTTTTGTTTTCAAAGGGGTTGCTTGTTAATAGACGTGGACACTGTACCCTGACACCAGAGTAGTCTTTGCTTTTCAACAACCAGCTACCATTCATTGTGCCTGTGCACGTGGCCGCTGTTTGTTTTAAGGACACTTCTCTGATGTGCAGAATTTCTATGGGTAGAAGAAAATACTGTTGATCTATAAAGAGGAGGTGTTTTATGCACCTTCATGTGCAATGATCCTGGCTTAGGAGTCCTAATGGTGTGCAGCTAAGGTGCTGTTGTGAAGGTTAGAAAGTAACTTTTAGCAAAACAAAAAAAGAAAACACAATCTGATTAGATCACCTGAAAAACACAGCATAATTTTTTTCTATTTATATTTAGGTTGCTGGTATTACTATCACATGCATTTTCTTTACATGTTTTAATACAGCTGCTTTTTTTTATTTTATTTTTATTTTGTGAGTTCTACTTCAGATGCGGCCAAGAGTGACAATATGCAAAAAATGCAGTTTGTTTGCCATTTTATTTTACGTTTTCCTTGGATGAGAGATACTTTTTTTCATTCCATTATCAGGAATGTTTGTTTAGGCATTTTATGGTCTAATATCTTCTGTGAAGGTCTCGGTTACTTAAAATCACTGTTTCCCTCTTCATTATATTAACAGGTATTAATTTTCGTTATGTGGTGTTTTTTTTTCTAATACCCTCTCGGTTATAAAATAGCACATGAAACCTTTTCAATTTTAAACGTGTACTTCAAATAATCAATGTTCATGATTTATTTTTGTTTTGTTTGGAGGGGGTATAAACCAGGTAAGATCTACTTTATCATTTAGACACAGTCTCTGATCATATGTTTATCTAAATGTCTAGGTATATGTTTTGCTGGTCAAAATTAGGAACACACCACTCCTATGGGAGTAGTATGGAGACTTGCATCATTGGTTGAAATGCAGTATACACTGTAAAGTCTTGAGAGGTCACATTTTCATTCAGCTTTTCACCATCTGGTGATATATAAAGCTATTGCACTGCTTGGCAGATAATTGTGGTAAAGTGTGTCCAGGACATGCAAAAAAGTGTGTTTCCAATATTAAAGATGCACCTTGCTGTAAGTTGCTCAATCTACATTGCACTAAATTCACAGGTACAGTAAAACCTGTCAGCCGCTGATTAACGTTTTAAAGAAGTCCAGTGTCTGCATAGTACTGCTAACCTGATATTTTTTTTTTTTTTTTTTTAATTGGTGTCTATTGTAGATTATATGTTGACCAACCCCTGGTCATTGGCTTCTTCATAAACATACCTGCTATGTGGCAACGAATGTGTGAGGGACTGATAAGCAGCTGTCCGACACAGCGCCTCTAACATCTATATCTGGTATCCTCTTTTTTTTCCACCCGAAGACGTATACCTGGGGTTTCAACAATACCAACTATACTATTAGCAGATACCACCAGGGTTGATGAGTAACGCCAGCTTTCAGTAACATAAGTTATCTGTAAATGGGCATCTTGTTTACGATAGAAATTATCCACCAGTGTGATGATTAAGTAAATGTTCGCCTGCTTCCCTAAATTAATACATTTAACCAAGGTAAACCTGCATGTATACTGGGAAAGATGGGTGTCAGCAGAACAATTGTTTGGCCACAACTATCTTAAAGGGGATATCCACATAAGAGCAAGAAATAAAATGCTAGCTGGTCTTACTCACCAAGTCCCTCTGAGTATTTTGAGCCATCTCCCGCCTTTCTAGCTGCTGCCAATCCTGAGTTACAAGTTTTTTCTAAAAGCCTATCTATATCCAAGATGGGAAATTAACTTTCCCATCATGCATCTCCCTGATTGGTCCATTTGCATATTTGCCCCCTTAGCTTTCTTTCCTGCCCACTGCTGTTATTACTATTGCACAGTAACCACAGGACTTTTTTTTTTTTTTTAGTTTTTTTTCTTCTGATTTTGCATCACATCACCCCAGTATGTATTCCATGAGCAGAGCAGACGCGGGCATGGTATAGCTGTGTGGTGTAATGTAGGTTTAGATCTTTGCTTGCTGACGCTCCATCCAGACTCTTAAAGCGACTCTGTACCCACAATCTGACCCCCCCACAAAACCACTCGTACCTTCGGATAGCTGCTTTTAATCCAAGATCTGTCCTTGGGTTCGTTCGGCAGGTGATGCAGTTATTGTCCTAAACAACTTTTAAACTGGCAGCCCTGTGCCCAATGGCAGTGGCTTAGATTGTGTATGTATTAGGCTGGCACAACCTCTCTGTCCCTCCTCATCATTAGGAATGCTCCAGGCAGATTGCCTCTTATGCATCAGCTGTTGGAATACTGAACATGGGCTGGATCGTTAGGCACCTGTGCAGTGTTCAGACAGGAGAAAATGTTCCAGGGGCATTCCTAATGATGAGGAGGGTGGGGGGAGGAGGGGCTGAGGGGTGGTGCAAAGTTAGGGCACAGATACTCTAAGCCCTGGGCACGAGGTTGCAAATTTAAAAGTTTGTTTTTTAGGACAATAACTGCATCACCTACCAAACGGACCCCAGGACAGATCTTTGATTAAAAGCAGCTATCCGAAGGTACAAGTGGTTTGGGGGGGGGTCAGATTGTAGATTGTGAGTCGCTTTAAGAACATCTAGAACACTTACAGTATACAGAGCTGTGACACAGACTGGTACGTCTGCATTCTCTAACAGTAAGCAGAGATAGAACAGTAACTTCATATTACAGAGACCTAGGCTCAGGGACACATGTAAGTCTATGAAAGCAGCACAGGTGCATGGAGATGCTGCGGATGTCTCCTGGGGGTTGGGTTACCAAGTCAATAGACAGCTAACCCAGCCCCCTGAGAGGAGATCTTATGTCCTCTGACTGCGAAGGGTGTGGTCAGAGTGGACCCAGAGTAGAGGATTTTAGATGTCCAGAGCAGATAAGACCGAGGAAAAACAAAACTGGAAAGGGTGCAAGGTACATTAGACGTTGGGTGGTATTGGTAGGGGGGATGATTAAGAATATTGTTTTTGATAACTCCGCTATGGTGAGGGGACGTATGCCGACGAAACCCATGCCCAGTTTTCAAATACTTTTGGGTTGTTAATGGAGGCACGGTCTGACAGGTAAACGGCAGTTTTACCTATAAAATAATGCAGCAGTTATTATGGATTGATAGTCTGTAATGCCACTGCAATGTCTGGAGAGCAAGGGGATTTATTTTTAACAAATATCCTATTGTAAATCCCTCTTTCAAAAGTAAGAGGGCTGAAAAAATAAATAAATAAATCTTAGAAAACCTCATTTATAGCCAAGTACCTTTCCACTACTACTTGTGGCCATACTGATTTTTGTTAGTCCCACAAATATCGTTTAAAATAGTGAGATGTTAAATTGATACTCCAGCGGAAAATAAACTTGTGCCAGAGATTCACTAATATTTAAAAATCGGCAGTCTTCCAGTACTTATCAGTTGCTGTATGTCCTGTAAGAAGTGGTGTATTCTTTCCAGTCGGACACAGTGCTCTCTGCTGCCACCTCTGTCCATGTCAGGAACTGTCCAGAGCAGCAGTAAATCCCCATAGAAAACCTCTCCTCCTTTCCAATCTGGAAAGAATACTCCACCTCCTGTGGGACATACAGCAGCTGATAAGTACTTGAAGACTTGATTTTTTGATTTTTTTCAAAAGGCGAAAATTTTTATTAAAGTATTGTATTGCCCCCCTAAAGTTATACAGAATACCAATATACACTTATTATGGGAAATGCTTATTAAGTGATTTTTTTCCCTGCACTTACTACTGCATCAAGGTTTTACTTTCTGGATAACATGATGTCACGACTCCCAGAGCTGTGCGGGCTGTGGCTGCTGGAGAGGATGATGACAGGGGGATGCTCAGTGTCCCCCCAGTGCCCTGTGTCCCTCTGCCATCATCCTCTCCAGCAGCCACAGCCCGCACAGCTCTGGGAGTCTGGTCGTGACATCACCATGTTATCCAGGAAGTGACATCACCATGTTATCCAGGAAGTGACATCACCATGTTATCCAGAAAGTGAAACCTTGATGCAGTAGTAAGTGCAGGGAAAAAGCACTATATAAGCATTTCCCGTAATAAGTGTATATTGGGGATTTGTATAACTTTTGGAAGGTAATAAAATACTTTAACCCCTTAAGGACAGAGCCAATTTCGTTTTTTCCTCCTTGTGCTTAAAAGGCCATAGCACTTGCATTTTTCCACCTAGAAACCCACATGAACCCTTATTTTTTGCGTCACTAATTGTACTTTGCAATGACAGGCTGAATTTTTGCATAAAGTACAATGCGAAACCAGAAAAAAATTCAAAGTGTGGTGAAATTGAAAAAACAAAAAAACGCATTTTGTTTATTTGGGGGAAATGTGTTTTTACGCCATTCGCCCTGGGGTAAGACTGACTTGTTATATATGTTCCTCAAGTCGTTACGATTACAATGATATATAACATGTATAACTTATATTGTATCTGATGGCCTGTAAAAAATTCAGACCATTGTCAACAAATATACGTCACTTAAAATCGCTCCATTCCCCGGCTTATAGCGCTTTTATCCTTTGGTCTATGGGGCTGTGTCAGGTGTCATTTTTTGCGCCATGATGTGTTCTTTCTATCGGTACCTTTTTGATCGCTTTTTATTACAATTTTTCTAGATTTGATGCGACCAAAAATTTGCAATTTTGCACTTTGGGATTTTTTGGCGCTTACGCCGTTTACCGTGCGAGATCAGGAATGTGATTAATAGTTCAGGCGATTACGCACGCGGCGATAGCAAACATGTTTATTTATTTACTTTTATTAATAACCTGGGAAAAGGGGGGTGATTCTGACTTTTATTAGGGGAGGGGGCTTTTTACTAATAACAATACTTTTTTTTTTTTTACTTTTACACTTATACTAGAAGCCCCCCTGGGGTTAGGGTTATTCCCCCCTGGCGGACTTCTAGTATAAGTGCTCTGATCTCTCATAGAGATCTCTGCAGCATAGATATGCTGCAGAGATCCATGAGATAGGCACTCGTTTACCTCCGGCTGCTGCATGGGACGGCGCCATCTTGGAGCGGTCCACGGCCGGCTTCAGTTACGGAGATCGCTCCTCCGGGATAACATCCCGGAGGAGCGATCTCCCCACTAGACACCAGGGATGACTGTGCGTCTGGTAATCGGATGCAGCTGTCAACTTTCACAGCTGCATCTGATTACTGTATTAGCGGGCACAGCGATCGGACCGTGCCTGCTAATACCTGCGGTCCCGGGCTACAAGCAGCACCCGGGACCGCCGTGGTTCAGAGCGGGGTCGCCGCGCGGCCCACGCTCTGAACGTCCCTAACGGCATCAGGGCGTAAATATACGCCCTATGTCGTTAAGGGGTTAATAAAAAATTTCACCGGACTTCTCCTTTTAACTAGAACTAAATCCATGTAACTTTGTGGCACCGGTTGATTTGAAAGATGTTGTTGTTGTTGTTTTGGTTTTTTTTGTTTTGCTGGAGTACTCCTTTTAAAGGGGTTATCCGGGATTGGCAAGTATTTCCTATATAGCTGTGGTCAAATAACGAATAGTAAACATCCTATGCTTACCTCCACGCTTTCCCCAGTGTCCTGGTGATGCCCCCTTCTGATTGCAGACACCTCACTTCCGTGACACACTCCTCAGGAGTGACTGCCTGCTCAGCCAATTATCTGTCAGTGGGATTCATAGGCACTCCAGATCAGTGTTTCTTAACTTCAGTCCTCCAGTACCCCTAACAGGTCATGTGGGGATACCTCTTACAGAGAACACCTTTGGTGATACCTGATGCACTGTGTATAATATCAAATACTAAGGAAATCCTCAAATCATGACCTGTCAGTGTCACTTTGGAACTGTGAAGTCAAGAAACACTGTTCTAGATAGATATAAATATATATATTTATTATATATATATATATATATATATATATATATATATATAAATTTATTTTTATTATATCATATGTGGGAACTCCAGTGGGTTGTGAAGGGATTATAAATGTTTTGGTTTTCCTGTTAGGCCCCGTTCACACTGAGCAAGAGGGTTGGAATTCCGCGGTGGAGCCCTCCATTGCAGAATCCCGCCATGCTCAGTGTCTCACTGTGAGTGAAGGAGAGGGCGCGCGCATGTCATCTCTCTTAAGCGGAGAGCTGCGGCAGCCAATTGCCGCGCTGCTTTCTTGTTCAGTGTGAACGGGGCCAAAGAAGTGACATGTCACAACTCTTAGCAGAGAGCGGCAGCAGCGGACAAGCACGCTCCCTCTTCTTCACTCAAAGCAGGACACTGAGCACGGCGGCGTCTAAGGGTGTGTTTACTCTGAGGAAAAGAGGCAGAGATTTCGGGCGGAATTCATAATTCCGAGGGGAGTCTGCTAGCCTGGGATTCTGCTCGGAATTTCTGCCTTTTTTTCCTTAGAGTGAATGCACCCTAACTCCTTCATCTTGACTTACAAGTTCAGAGCTCAGTTGGTGTTCAGGGTTTAAGTGGTCTCTGCAGCTTCAACCAACTTTTCAATATTTGTAAATTCTAATATATTTGTAAGTCACTTTTATTTCCCAAAAATGACTCCTTACCCCAGAAAAAAAGAAAAGGCGTTGGCCACCAGGGGTCTCTTTCCTAAAAACTGTGGAATTCCACCTCTGGCAGCATAGAGAAGGCAGGAGTAGTGGGAGTGGGGCTTATCAGGTGTTATACCTTGCTGTGGGAGCAAAGCCTGTCCCTGACTCCAGCAAGTCCTTCCCCCTTATCTGACCACTAGAAGAGTCATGTTGGCTCCTGTGTAGCTTTTAATCAATAGTGGAAGCACTTAGACCAGAGTTAGGGCCCTATTCCACCGGACGACTATCGTTCGCATAATCGTTAACGATTAACGATCTCAAACGACCGCTATTGCGAAGACCTGAAAACGTTCACTCATTTCCATGGAACGATAATCGTTACTAATGATCGTATTTGCGATTGTTTTTTCTTCGCTATTGCGTTCGTATCTATTTCGAACGACCGAACGATGTCTTATTCAATGCGAACGATTTGCAAACGAGCAACGATAAAAATAGGTCCAGGTCTTACAAAGCGATCAATGATTTCTCGTTCGGTCGTTAATCGTTAACTGCATTTCAACCGAACGATTATTGTTTAGATTTGAACGATAATCGTCCGGTGGAATAGGGCCCTTACTTTAACAGTGTAACCCTTCATTGCTCTCCTTTTCGGCTTCAGCAGTTTAGAGCAGCTGCTTTTGTGATGGAAACTTCCTTGCTGTGAAGTTTTCCTTTCTGCCCACGTTGCACCTTGCATAGCCAGTGCATAAAGGACGGCTTTAAGGGATACTCCTTATTTCATTGTGGGGGCAGGATACAATACAAAAATTTTGACAACTTTGTACTGGGCTGTTAAGCAATGCAAATTAATTGGGACATTCACTTTAGCAGTGGACTACAGAGTAACTGGGAGTTTTGAATCTTATCCGACTACCTCTGTCTGTGTTGGGAACCGTCCAGCAGGAGTAACACCACCAGATCGAAACACACAGAGCAGGCAGCAGCCAGGAGCACCGCGGCAGAATGACTTTCTCTAGGGCGCACAACAGCCAATAAGGACTAAAAGTCCCCCTTGGGTATGTTCACACTGAGGAATAGGGGAAGAATTTCCCCATAATTGTTTGTGTATTTTGTTGACATTACACCTGTAAAATATGTACAGAGCAATGTCCCATTGTGTTCTAAGGGATTTTCGCTCTGCTGTTCATACAGTGGAATGTTCCGCCACAGATCCGCCAGAGCTGAAGAAGAGGAAATTTCAAGCGGGAAACTTTTCTCTTCAATTCCACGCCTATTCCTCAGTGTGAACATACCCGAAGAGAGAGAAATTACAAATGGTTTATTATATTTCGACAACCCTCCCCCAACAGTATTTTTTTTTCTTAATTCCTTATCGGACCCAGAATACCCTTTTACCCAAAGTAAACAATTGGGATGTTTTTGATGGGAAAGGTTAGTATTTTAGGTAATTGGTAGCTGCAGATGTGCTAATGTTACTTTTTTTTCTGAGCAATATTTTACTGCTTTCCAGGAACACTGAATGCATTTTCCAACTCTTACATCCTCTACTAGTACTTTATGGTTATCAAGGGAAAACTTATACTATACATACCGCCTCCCTGTGGCATGAAACAACAAACGTTCCATACGTCCCCCTGCTGCTCCCGCTGTGCCATCTATCTGTCCTGGTTGTGTTCTTATTCTGCTGGCTTCCACTGACATCCTACAGCCTCGGTCAGCTCGTGATTGACTGAGCAGAAAGCGGGATGTTAGCGAAACCCAACAGGGTAGGAAAACAATTGGGACCAGAAGATCACACGGCAAATGCCCTTACATATAACTTGTCTTTATCCCACAGGGGGGCAGTATATTGCTTGTTTTTCCTGGGAAAACCTCTTTAAACTTTTCAAGTCCTAAATGCCAGGCTTTTAAGTTATATCAAGGAAAGCAAAATCTGTTCAGCTGAATCAAGTAAATCGTTTGTGAAAATCCCACCTAAGTAATACTATACATTTGTACATGTGTATGTATACATGTGTATTTAGGGGCCACTTCAGCGTTACACATAGACAGGGAGTGAAGGGGAGTATTGGATGTGTTGTACATGTGTTCTATGTTAATGTCTTTGTTATTCCACATATAAATCCTCACTTGGTGGCTGCTGCAGAACATGTTTATGCACTGCACAGAGTTTCATTAGTTATTGAGAGCTATATATGTACCGCTTGTTCCTGTGCTGCACTACCACACTGGTCTGGGCTCTGATTGGGCAACAAAGACAGGTTTTCTTACAGTTGTTTTTATAAATCTACCCCAAGCGTGTGTTTTACATTACTTTTTGATTAATTTGGCCTATTTCCTTATAGGTGCATGTCATAGGAAGTAACCAAATTGCATAGTTATCAATAACTTCCAAGTAGAAAAACTTCGTTTTTACTGCAGCATTTAAAAAAAAGAGGGAAAAAAACAAAAACACTTTTTGGGGCAGATTTATCAAAACTGATAAACAATGTAGATCAGATTGGAAACCTTTTTAAATCTGCTCGAACTGTGTAATGACTGGTCACTACAGTGGCAGATGTGACAGTTCTTATATTTAAAAGAGGACCTGTCAACCGCCCCCCGTGGCGGGGTGACAGGGTCCTGACCCCCCGCTAGAGCCCCCTATACTTACCTGATCGCCCTGGGTCCTGCTTCTCGATCCGGTGACGGAGATTTCAGCGCCCGGCGCGTGCGCTCCTGAAATGGGTCCGACGCTCATAGAGAATGAATGGAGCATCGAACTCGCCATTCCTTCTCTATGGGCATCGGACTCCTCTCAGGAGCGCACGCGCCGGGCGCTGAAATCTCCGTCACCGGATCAAGAAGCAGGCGCGATCAGATAAGTATAGGGGGCTCTAGCAGGGGGTCGGGAGCCTGTCACCCTGGCACGGGGCGTGACAGGTCCTCTTTAAAGGATTTTTCTTTTAGATCAACTAGTGCCAGAGATTTGTTGTTTTTCTATTTAAAACTCTCCAGTTTTCCAGTACTTATTAGCGGCTGTATGTCCTGCAGGATGTGGTGTAATTCCAGTCTGGAGAGCAGGAGAGGTTTTCAAAAGGGATTTACTACAGCTCTGGACAGTTCCTGATGTGGACAGAGGTGGCAGCAGAGAGCACTGTGTCAGACTGGAAAGAATACACCGCTTCCTGCAGGGCATACAGCAGCTGATAAGTACTGGAAGATTGGAGATTTTTAATAGATGTAAATTACAAATCTGTCACTTTTTGACACCAGTTGATTTGAAAGAAAAACATTTTTTGTGAACCCCTTTTTTTAAACTAGTCTAAATCAAACATTTGACATTTCAGTGTTGTGTGTGACTATAGTGTGTCTGCCTTTCACAAGGGATAGCCGTTCCAACCAAGAAGAATCCTTCAGAGTTGAACATTTCTTTCACGCTCTTTACATGGTACACTTGTGGGAAACTATCAAATACAAGTTTTTGTTAAGTATTTCTACCTGGGTATTGGGGGGAAAAATGCAAAAACTCAATCTAGAAGTGATGTTCTCCTGCTTGTTAAATTGCATAGAGGAACTTTTAAGTGTTTAGTTTTATTTGTTGGCATATTAAAGGAGGAGTCTGGCGAAAATTTTCATTAAAGTATTGTACTGCCCCCTTAAAGTTATAGAAATCCCCAATATACACTTATTACCTGAAAATGCTTATAAAGTGCTTTTTTTCCCTGCACTTACTACTGCATCAAGGCTTTACTTCCTGGATAACATGGTGATGTCACTTCCTGGATAACACGCTGATGTCACTTCCTGGATAACATGGTGATGTCACCACTCGACTCCCAGATCTGTTCGGGCAGTGGCTGCTGGAGAGGATGATGGTTGTGACATCACCATGTTATCCAGGAAGTGCAGGGAAAAAAAGCACTTTATAAGCATTTTTACGTAATAAGTGTATATTGGGGATGTGTATAACTTTTGGGAGGCAATACTATAATAAAAAATCTTGCCGGATTTCTCCTTTAAGGTTTGAGCAGAAACCAATCCTGGATTTTCAATAATTGTTTATCCTTTTTTTACTATCTTGGTAGCTGTAACCAATGTGATGTAACATTTATCACTTTACTGGAGTTCTCTTCTCTCATAGGAGGTTGTGTCATCTGCAGATTTTTTATAGTACTTTTATGCTTGTATATTTGGCAAGTCCTTTTCTTTTGGAAGTAAAAATAGCCTTTTTAATGTGTCAGTAAACCTGAGAATCTCAACACTAGAGGAGCCTTTGGGTAACTAACAGCAAAACGTCTTAGGTTTTATATTCTCAGGAAGTTCTGAACTTATTTTTTGGATAATTGTAAAATATCATTTGTAACATAATTAATATGCTCTTGTTTTGATAAAGAAAACCCCTTTTTACCTTTACAGCCAAACAGGCAAAAAACTAATGGCGAAGTGTCGAATGCTTATCCAGGAGAATCAAGAGCTGGGAAGGCAGCTGTCCCAGGGAAGGATTGCTCAACTTGAGGCAGAGTTGGCTTTGCAGAAGAAGTATAGTGAGGAACTTAAGAGCAGTCAGGATGGTAAGGGTTACGGATACAAACAGGTTCATTACTGTACTTTTATCTGTACTGTTAAATAAATTTATTAATTTGGAGATACACAAACATGAAGGAGATGTGTCACCTCGACTTTCTGTTACTGATAAGAATCAGATTCTAAAACTTGTTCTTTTATTCTAATCTGTTTAATATTTTCTGACTTCAATTTTTATTTCATGTTTTGTACATTGTAATGGGGGCGGCCATCTTGCCTGGGCTCTTTATAACAGCCTTTATTGACATGCTTTACAGCAAGACTCATGGATGTAGACTACAATAGACAGACTGTCCCCTTGAGATGAATGTGAGACATTACTGAGCGCGCTCTGTGACCTGTGGAGAGGTCATTCCACAGGTAGCTGCTATTGTCTCCTCTGGTGTCACATGACGCTGCAATGCTTTACAGATCACTTTACAGCAGCCTCTTCGTATCACCACAGACACAACAGGAAGTCTTAGTTTTAGCCCCAGTGGTGAGAATGAGAACTGCAAGATGTCAGGATTATTGTATAATATAGATAGAAAAATGGAAAATTAGAAAAAAAATGTCACAAAAAATTCTTAAATATGTTTAATGAAACACTAAACAATAGGTTATTTTCTGATGACACTGTCTCTTTAAATATTAGGTCAAACTGCATTAATCCATAAAATTTTTAAATCTTAAACTAGGGCCCATTTACACAGCCTAACTATCACTGAGAGCACTGACCACCTAGATCAACGCTGAAGAAACAGAATCCTGCTGCCCATATAATGTACTAATGTGCTGGGTTGTAGGAGGCATTTTGTAGCCGCCCTTCCACTGGCCATACTGAGAGGCTCCTCTGTTTATCATGGATACGCTTGATGGTTACTTAGAGGGGAGTGGTCCAGAAAATGTATTTTGCTCTGAAATTGTTC
This sequence comes from Dendropsophus ebraccatus, assembly GCF_027789765.1. NCBI lineage: Eukaryota > Metazoa > Chordata > Amphibia > Anura > Hylidae > Dendropsophus > Dendropsophus ebraccatus. Next base: position 71,091,674 of record NC_091468.1, on the reverse strand, counting down.
ACTGTACAGTTCTTTGATGAATTAGCTTTTGTAGTCCTAACCAATGCAAAACAAGAGTCCGTGGAGCCTCAGTTACGAGTCTCAAAACACGGGATAGCCATATATCTCTAGCCTGTTGCCAACGGGGTGCCTCCATGATGGGGAGAGCACCACACCACCCTGATAAATAACCCCTTAAGTCCCACTCGGTTGCGAGTATTGGAACATAGACAGGGAAACAACAGGGTGGCCACTTTTGTCAATGTCTAACTCAAGGTGCGAGTATTCCGATCATGACAAGGGCTTGCAAAGGCAGGCTTCCACCCACAGAGAGCCGTTTCGGGGTTTTTGCCCCTCGTCAGTGTGGGGGAGGATTCTGGCTAGTTGGGGCAATGAAAAATCAACCAACAAAACACAGTAATCACTGAACTCAAGGAGAACAGCGAAAAAAAATTCCAATGAAGTCCTCAATCAAGAGTCTCCACTGATGCCCCGAAACGGCTGTCTGTGGGTGGAAGCCTGCCTTTGCAAGCCCTTGTCATGATCGCAATACTCGCACCTTGAGTTAGACATTGACAAAAGGGGCCACCCTGTTGTTTCCCTGTCTATGTTCCAATACTCGCAACCGAGTGGGACTTAAGGGGTTATTTATCAGGGTGGTGTGGTGCTCTCCCCATCATGGAGGCACCCCGTTGGCAACAGGCTAGAGATATCTGGCTATCCCGTGTTTTGAGACTTGTAACTGAAGCTCCACGGACTCCTGTTTTGCATATTTAAATTTTTGGGAGCATCAGTGGAGACTCTTGATTGAGTACTTCATTGGAATTTTTTCGCTGTTCTCCTTGAGTTCAGTGATTACTGTGTTTTGTTGGTTGGTATTCCTAACCAAGAAGCGCTAATCATCTTCTAATTCCTGACTAATGGTGCGTTTACATAGACAGAGTTAGCTGACAGATTATTGAAGCAAAAGCCAGGAATAGGTTTGAAAAGAGGATAAATCTTAGTCTTTCCTTTACCTGTTCTGTTTATAGTCTGTTCCTGACTTTGGCTTCAATAGTCTGTTGCATATATCAGATACATCTGGCTGTGTAAACGTTCGCCAAAGCTATGTGCTCAGTATGGAATCTGGGTGGATAACCCGCTGCTTGCATCTCTGCCCGTGCCATAGACCCCATTTTATGCACAGGCAGATTCCGCCGTCCGCCCAAAGAATGAACAGGTTTGGGCAGACAGCGGAATCTGCCTGTGCATAGAATGGAGTCTATGGCTTGGGCAGACATGTGAGCGGCGGGTTATCCACCCGGATTCTGTACTGTGCATATACCTTAAGACACTTTCACCAATATAGTGTGTCTATTAGGATTGTATCTGTTACTTTTAGCATGTAAACAATGAATAATGTTGCTGTGTCCACTGTATACTAGACCAGGTGCTGGGCTTTTATTATCTGTGTCTACTATGCCTGCAGTTACTATAGACCAAGCTATAAGAGCTTGTTTAGAACCCTTTGTGGCCATTTTTGTCTATCGCTCTACACATCGGATTACCATCAGAAGGCAGTAGAGGATTATATAGTGGATATAGTACTGCTGTACATCAATAGTTAAAGAAATTGGCCACCTTTCCCCTGGTTTCACCTGGATTTCTTTAGACAAACACTATATTAGTAATATGTTACTTATTGATTATACAGTGGTCTGAAGTGCTGCCTTGTACATTTGTACATCAACAAAAAAAAGCTGAAACCTGGTCAACACCTATTACTAGAGATGAGCGAACCTGGAGCAGCTGGAGTCCATCCGAACCCGATCGTTCGGCATTTGATTAGCGGTGGCTGCTGAAGTTGGATAAAGCCCTAAGGCTATGTGAGAATCATGGATATAGTCATTGGCTGTATCCATGTTCTCCAGACAACCTTGGAGCTTTATCCAAGTTCAGCAGCCCTAGCTAATCAAATAGCGAACGTTCGGGTTCGGATGTACTCGAACCCGGTTTGCTCATCTCTACCTATTAACAGGATAGGTGATGGGGGTCTAGCTAGGACCCTCACAGACAATAAGAATATGAAGCAGCAGTCAAGCATGTGCATTACTGCTCAAACAGGACTAACTTGTACAGCACACAGCCATGTTTCTGTCCCATAGACTTTAGATGGAGCAGCAGTTGATCGTGCATGTTGTTGCTACATTCCTTTATGACCTGATCTCTGTTTATTTAGATCTGTTTAGTCTCTTTCTGGCTTTGGCTTCAAATCTTTGGCAGATAATCTGTCAAATAATGTTTGTGTAAATGGACCCTTAGTTTTGGTAATTTGGTACTTTAGTGTGTTTGTGATGGAGAGGAGATATCTATCTATGTATATATCTCATAGCTTTTGTTTTCTTGATATTTTAACTCTTTTCATTTTGATTTTCCCTGACAGAGCTTAATGACTTCATCATTCAGCTGGATGAGGAAGTGGAAGGCATGCAAAGTACTATCTTAGTTCTTCAACAGCAACTTAAAGAGTCTCGTCAACAGCTGTCTCAGCTCCAGCAACAACAGTCTCAGGTTTCTGTTAACAGGACTCCAACAGAGACCAAAGAAGAGGGAGAAACAACAAGCAAGGACTGCAGCCGTGTGGCAAACGGACCAAGCAATGGCGGCTCTTCCCATCAGAGAAGTCACAGCTCTGCAGCGCTTTATAGGGAGGGTAGTAGTGCAGAAGAAGACTTTCCTGGGTCTCCTGTGAATGAGGGAAAACTGTCCAACCACTCAGAGGAGAGAACTGGTAGAGGGGGGTCAAGCTACTTAAATCAGCTTAGTACTGGGTATGAAAGTGTAGACTCACCTACTGGAAGTGAGAACTCTCTCACTCACCACTCTAATGATACAGACTCCAATCATGACTCTCAGGAGGAGAAACCAAGGAGCGCGAAAGGCAACAGAACTGTCAGCTCCCGTCACATTCAGAATGGTTTGGACTCCGGAGCAAATGTACAGGGATCTGTTTTGTAAAAGAGAAGAAAAACTTGTTTATTTTTGTTTTCTATGAATACAAATCATTTAATTTCACAGTTCATACTGTCTGAGAATAGTGTATATTTTGTCATAATTTTGCCTTTCTGAGTTGTTTTTTTGTTTTTCCATTGTTTGAGGTAATATCTGCCAATTTGGTCATTTTAACAGTTAATTACATTGAGAGTTGCAAACAGAATTGACATTTATGTAGACAGTTATTTTTATGTAAGATAATTAAAAGTTGGAAAATAACTTTGTAAATTCTTCATATTAATGATGTCTGTTCAACTTCTAATATCTTAAACTTTTTGCCGTGTAGTTGGATTTCTACCATCTCTTTATTACCATGTTTTCATAGTACTGTGTGGGGAAGACTGCCAAAGGACACCCAGTAACATCGTTTTATCACAAAAACTTCTCTGTTAGGTTACCTTCAACTGAGTTTTTTTTTTTTTTTCTCCTTCGGCAAAACTGTACATACTATTCCTTCTTTAGATGGCTGAATGTTTGACACTAGTGTGCAGTTATTCAGTTTTCCAGACCGTTGTACCTTGTTTATGCATATGATCCTGTGACGCCAATATTACCTTGCCTGTACTGACCAAACCAAAATAAAGATTTTTAATAATGTCACCTCTTATACAGCTTTGTTGACCGTATTTGCCCTGTAAGAGAACATTGATACAAAGTGTCACGTGACATGTAGACACGTGTTGGAGTATAATCCGTAAGTCTGTCACTTGGTCATCACTCCTGATGCTAAAATGTACAAAGTCCCTCTGGATGACTTTGCACTACAAATCCCACTGACTGCGATAGGGTTCATGGTGATAAAAGTACAATGCCAAGGTGTCATGGCTGCAGGGTTTAGATTGACAGGTGTACAAACCAAACTATTTGTGTCATGTCTTGCTAGTGGCAGCTGCAGAGACTTTATTTAATTTTTTAGGCCTTTAGATCAAGTGTGGAGCATGAAAACATGACCCCAGGTGGACATCACTCCCACTTACACTTCATTTAATCAGTTAACTGTCATCTGGGCGGGGCTTCATGGCAGGTGAGTGCCATCTCCAGGCTGGGGAGAGTGCCCAACTGTCCACTGATGAAAAGAAGTGATTTTAGAGCAGAAAGAAGATGCAGACAAGTAGTATATGGGTGCGTTCACACATACAGGATCTGCAGCAGATTTGATGGCCGAGAATTGATTTGCTTTGAATCTGCAGCAGATCCTGTACATGTGAACGCACCCTACAGGTGTATGTATGGGCAGCATCCAAGGGTGTGGAGAATACATAGAGTAAGGGGGCGAGTGTGTCGCTTTTAGAACTTAAAGGGCTATTCCCATCTGAGCTTGTTATCCCTTATCTGCTGGGGGTCATAACAAGGTCTTCCATCTAAATGTTTTTCTTACGTAAAAATCATGTAAGGCTAGGTTCACACTGCGTTTTCAGCATCCGTTTAACGCATCCGTTTTTTGCAAAAAACGCATGAAAAACGGATTGCAAAAAACGGATTCATTTGTGTGCATCCGTTTTTCCATTGACTTCCATTATAAAAAAAAACGGATCCGTTTTTTTTGACGGACCAAAAAACGTTGCTGACCCTATTTTTCTGGACGTTAAAAAAAAACGGATCCGTTAAACGGATGCTGAAAGCGCAGTGTGAACCTAGCCTAAGTAGGAGCTAGAAGAAGGTATAATGGTTAACTCTTACCTTATCCTGAAGATCTGAATAACCTGAGGCCCAGTCCATTAGAGCAGGCAGAGACTGGGCAGACAGGACGGCTGGTTTGTATATTTCTATACGTCCCCTAGTTGTGGCTGCAACAATCCTACAATGATATACACCGCTTAAAGGCTGAAATGGCCCACAGGAAACATTCTATAGACTGCCTCAGTTATAAATATATAAAGTAATGCTGCATATAGTATTACTTGCCCGTCTACCTTCATTCAGCTAATGTCAGAAATCACTACCCCCTGGTTAAGCTGTTTACTAAAGGGGTTCTCCAGCGCTACAAGAACATGGCCACTTTCCCCGATATGTTGTCTCCAGTTCAGGTGCGGTTTGCAATTAAGCTCCATTTACTTCAATGGAACTGGGTTTCAAAACCGCACCCAAACTGGAGACGAGTAGGGGGGAAAGTGGCCATGTTTTGGTAGCGCTGGATAACCCCTTTAATACAAGTCCCAGAATACATTGCTTTCCATCAGCTTTTCATCACTGCCCTTCCACCCTGCGTACTTCCCTCCCACAACACTCCCATGCTTGTGTCATTCGGTGCTCTGCTTACAGGTGCTTACACATGTTTAGTGTACGTGCACACTATGGAATTCCCGCTTATGACCCGCGGCGGATTCCATCGCTTGTACCCGCGCATCATGCCCGTGCCCTAGACACTATTCTATGCAGGGATGGATTCCGCATTCCGACGAATAAATTGACATGTTGCTTCTTTCGGCAGGATGCGGAATCTGCCCCTGCATAGAATAGTGTCTATGGCACGGGCAGAGATGAGCCGCCGCGTGTGGGTTTGAGCAATGGAATCCACCGCAGGTCATATGCGGGAATTCCGTAGTGTGCACGCACCCTAAGGGCCCTTTTACACAGAAAGATTATCTGACAGATTATCTGCCAAAGATTTGAAGCCAAAGCCAGGACTGGACTTGAAAAGAGGATAAATCTCAGGCTTTCATGTATGACCTGATCTCTGTTTATAGTCTGTTCCTGTTTTGGCTTCAAATCTTTGGCAGATAATCTGTCTGTGTAAAAGGGCCCTTACACTGAGAATCTGCTGGGGATCGTCTGTATTTGATCTGCAACTGAAGTTAACCTGTTTATGGCAGCTTGGTGGTGGTTGTATATCCAGCAGGCTCAGGAGCTGGGCCAGCGGTATATCACAGATGACATCTGCTGGAAGCCAACCAGTACTTTAACCATCTACATGCTACAATCAATCAGAACTGACACCTGCCGCAGCTGTCAAGGGGCCCAATCGGCACCTCCACTTCACAGTGACTCTCTCCATGTTTTCCAGGACTCCCTGGGGCTGCAGCCAACTACTATAGGCACCGATAATCAAATGCAGAATGCTTGGGCTCAGATGGACTTGGCCTGTTCGAGTTGTGTTCATCCCTAGTGGTGACGTTACTCAGCGGTGGCACATGGGCTTATAGTCCAGATCCAGCCACGCATGATGGAATATCTCGGGAGGGGGGAGGGGACTGGGGAGTCGTGGAGGCAACTTCCTGTCAATTAGGCGGGGCATCACGGCCCAACTGCTGTGAAGCTCCGCCCAGTTGACACTGTTAACCGATGAAATGAAGTGAGAGTAAAAGGGGGTGGCAGCATCAATTTAAATATAATTTTCTGTAACCAAAATACTATAATTTTCTGTACAGAACATTTTTCACTTTCCTCACCCTTCCTGGTCACGCTTGCTGTATAAGGCATCTTGATGTAGTAAAAGTGATGGGCCTGTGGGTCTAGTATATGGCTTCACCCAATAAATGCTTTAATAGAAAGATAAATCTTAGGCCGCATTCACACGTTCTGTGTTCCATTACAGTGCGGCGCATATCTGTACAGTTCCTTCACTCCCAGCATCTCATCACAGATGCTGCCCGGGCGGGGGGGTCCGTTACAGGCATTTCACGTCCGTGTTCCATGCGGAACGTGTGATCGAGGCTCTAGGGTCTTATTAGACAAGGAGTTTTATAACGATAAACGTTCGCAAACGAGAACTGCCTGAAATCACTCACCATATTACACAGAGCGATAGTCGCTACTATGATCGGTTACTCCATCTTATCCCAGCGAATGAGCGAACCATGTGCAATTACACTGAATGATTAGTGAACGACTTATAGAGCGTTTACACACAGAGATTTATCTGACAGATTTTTGAAGCCAAAGCCAGGAATGGATTTGAAAAGAGGAGAAATCTCAGTCTCTCCTTTATGACCTGTTCTCTGTTTATAGTCTGTTCCTGGCTTTGGCCTTAAAGATCTGTCAGATAAATCTGTCTGTGTAAACGCACCATAAGGCTGTGTTCACACTACGTATATTTCAGTCAGTATTGCAACCAAAACCAGGAGTGGATTGAAAACACAGAAAGGCTCTGTTCACACAATGTTGAAATTGAGTGGATGGCCGCCATATAACAGTAAATAACGGCCATTATTTTTATATATAACGGCCGTTGTTCTAAAATAACAGCAAATATTTGCCATTAAATGGCGGCCATCCACTCAATTACAACATTGTGTGACCAGAGCCTTTCTGTGTTTTCAATCCACTCCTGGTTTTGGTTGCAATATGAGGACCACAATACTGACTGAAATATACGTAGTGTGAACATAGCCTAAAGATGGTTTTGGCGTCAGCACAAAATCAATGATGAATGATTTCTCGTTGGTCGTTTGGTCGTTGCCTGCATTTACACAATACGATTATCGATTAAATTTGAACGATATAAGGAGTTTTCCACAGTAATCGTCCCATGTGATAGGGCCCTTACTTTATACATTATAAACAATATACATACTACACATTATAGACATTATACATTATAGACAGTGCTGTGCCCACATTACCAGTGCTACCCCCACAATCCCAGTGCTGTGCCCACAATCCTAGTGCTGCACCCACAATACCAGTGCTGCGCCCACAATCCCAGTGCTGTGCCCACAATCCTAGTGCTGCACCCACAATACCAGTGCTGCGCCCACAATCCCAGTGCTGTGCCCACAATCCTAGTGCTGCACCCACAATACCAGTGCTGCGCCCACAATCCCAGTGCTGTGCCCACAATCCCAGTGCTGCACCCACAATACCAGTGCTGTGCCCACAATCCCAGTGCTGTGCCCACAATCCCAGTGCTGTGCCCACAATCCCAGTGCTGCGCCCACAATCCCAGTGCTGCGCCCACAATCCCAGTGCTGCGCCCACAATCCCAGTGCTGTGCCCACAATCCTAGTGCTGCGCCCACAATCCCAGTGCTGCGCCCACAATCCCAGTGCTGTGCCCACAATACCAGTGCTGTGCCCATAGTACCAGTGCTACCCCCACAATCCCAGTGCTGCACCCACAATACCAGTGCTGTGCCCATAGTACCAGTGCTACCCCCACAATCCCAGTGCTGTGCCCACAATACCAGTGCTGTGCCCACAATCCTAGTGCTGCGCCCACAATCCCAGTGCTACCCCCACAATCCCAGTGCTGCGCCCACAATCCCAGTGCTGCCCCCACAATACCAGTGCTGTGCCCACAATACCAGTGCTGCGCCCACAATACCAGTGCTGTGCCCATAGTACCAGTGCTACCCCCACAATCCCAGTGCTGTGCCCACAATACCAGTGCTGTGCCCACAATACCAGTGCTGTGCCCACAATACCAGTGCTGTGCCCACAATACCAGTGCTGTGCCCACAATCCCAGTGCTGCGCCCACAATCCCAGTGCTGCGCCCACAATACCAGTGCTGTGCCCACAATCCCAGTGCTGTGCCCACAATACCAGTGCTGTGCCCACAATACCAGTGCTGTGCCCACATTATCAGTGCTGTGCCCACAATACCAGTGCTGCGCCCACAATCCCAGTGCTGCGCCCACAATCCCAGTGCTGTGCCCACAATCCCAGTGCTGTGTCCACAATACCAGTGCTGCGTCCACATTACCAGTGCTGCGCCCACAATCCCAGTGCTGCGCCCACAATCCCAGTGCTGCGCCCACAATCCCAGTGCTGCGCCCACAATCCCAGTGCTGTGTCCACAATCCCAGTGCTGTGCCCACATTACCAGTGCTGTGCCCACAATCCCAGTGCTGTGCCCACAATCCCAGTGCTGTGCCCACAATCCCAGTGCTGTGCCCACAATCCCAGTGCTATGTCCACAATACCAGTTCTGCCCCCATTGCCACCTGTTGCCCATTGGGAGTAGTAGTCCTATGGTGGATCAGCACCTGTTACCAGCAATGAATCTGCTTGTGTAAGAGAAAGGATTCTAACAAACCGGTTTATCCAGAGGAAGGAAAAAAACCACCCGAGCAGCAAGAACCAAATCCTTACTGATCCCCAACCGAGAAACGGGCGGGCCCCTGGGTCACCTACACAGATACTATTGTCCCATGAGAGGTGTACGGCCACGCTGACCATAGCTAGGAGGTATAATCCCAGCTGCATGCAGGGGACAGGGCAGGGGACAGGGGACAGGGCAGGGGACAGGACAGGGGACAGGGCAGGGGACAGGGGACAGGGCAGGGGACAGGGCAGGGGACAGGGGAGGGGACAGGGCAGGGGACAGGGGACAGGGCAGGGCAGGGGACAGGACAGGGGACAGGGGACAGGGCAGGGCAGGGGACAGGACAGGGGACAGGGGACAGGGCAGGGCAGGGGACAGGACAGGGGACAGGGGACAGGGCAGGGGACAGGGGACAGGGCAGGGGACAGGGGACAGGGGAGGGGACAGGGCAGGGGACAGGACAGGGCAGGGGACAGGGGACAGGACAGGGCAGGGGACAGGACAGGGGAGAGGGCAGGGGACAGGGCAGGGGACAGGGGACAGGGCAGGGGACAGGGGACAGGGCAGGGCAGGGGACAGGACAGGGGACAGGGGACAGGGCAGGGCAGGGGACAGGACAGGGGACAGAGCAGGGGACAGGGCAGGGGACACGGCAGGGGACAGGACAGGGGACAGGGGACAGGACAGGGGACAGGACAGGGGACAGGGCAGGGGACAGGGCAGGGGACAGGACAGGGGACAGGGGACAGGACAGGGGACAGGACAGGGGACAGGGCAGGGGACAGGACAGGGGACAGGGGACAGGACAGGGGACAGGACAGGGGACAGGGCAGGGGACAGGGCAGGGGACAGGACAGGGGACAGGGCAGGGGACAGGGGACAGGGCAGGGGACAGGGCAGGGGAGTCTGTTCTTGTGGATTTGGTTGTTCTCATCTGGGACATTTATACCAAATCCAGATCCACAGATGTGAGCTTGGTGCGGGCCCACCTCTGGGAGCTCAGACATCCTCCTGCCTGAGAGACATTAAACGGGAACTCCAGTGAAGAAGTTATATAGAATTTCAGTGCTTATCAGCTGCTGTATGTCCTGCAGGAAGTGGTGTATTCTCTCCAGTCTGACAGAGTGCTCTCTGCTGCCAACTCTTTCCATGTCAGGAACTGTCCAGAGCAGCAGCAAATCCCCATAGAAAACCTCTCCTGCTCTGGACAGTTCCTGACATGGACAGAGGTGGCAGCAGAGAGCACTGTGTCAGACTGGAGAGAATACAACACTTCCTGCAGGACATTCAGCAGCTGATAAGTACTGGAAGACTGGAGATTTTTTTAAATAGAAATAAATTACAAATCTGTATAACTAACATATTTTCGATACCAGTTGATTTAAAAGATTTTTTTGTAATGGAAACAGCATTATCAGCTGAGAAGTAACTGTGTATGATGCTGGGACATGTGTGTATGATGCTGGGACATGTGTGTATGATGCTGGGACCTCTGTGTATGATGTTGGGACATCTGTGTATGATGCTGGGACATCTGTGTATGATGCTGGGACATCTGTGTATGATGTTGGGACATCTGTGTATGATGCTGGGACATCTGTGTATGATGTTGGGACATCTGTGTATGATGTTGGGAAATGTGTGTATGATGCTGGGACATGTGTGTATGATGCTGGGACATCTGTGTATGATGTTGGGACATCTGTGTATGATGCTGGGACATCTGTGTATGATGTTGGGACATCTGTGTATGATGCTGGGACATATGTGTATGATGTTGGGACATCTGTGTATGATGTTGGGACATCTGTGTATGATGTTGGGAAATGTGTGTATGATGCTGGGACATGTGTGTATGATGCTGGGACATCTGTGTATGATGCTGGGACATGTGTGTATGATGCTGGGACATCTGTGTATGATGTTGGGAAATGTGTGTATGATGCTGGGACATGTGTGTATGATGCTGGGACATCTGTGTATGATGCTGGGACATGTGTGTATGTTTGCTATTGTTGCTTACCTAGATGTAATGTCATCACTTTATCCTGATTCTCCCTACAAAGCTCCAGTACAAGTTATCTGGATACACAGCCTGGCAGCGTAATAGTTAAACATATCTCCTCCAAGCCAGCAGATGGAGCTGTTCTCTTCTGTCAGCAGCCACCAGCAGTCATCCAGGAAGACACAGCACAGTAGTGAGAGGCAGCAGCAGTCAGTATCACAGAGAGAGCAGAGAGGAGAGGATCAGCCTGAGGAGAGGATGAGCTCAGCAGCACAGGACCCAGTGGTGATTGTGGCAGCTGCCCGCACCCCCATAGGTAACAATCTATCCAGTGTATGTATGTATGTATGTATGTATGTATGTATGATAGCACTGATACTTGTGTGTATGTATGTATGTATGATAGCACTGATACTTGTGTGTATGTATGTATGTATGATAGCACTGATACTTGTGTGTATGTATGTATGTATGTATGATAGCACTGATACTTGTGTGTGTGTATGTATGTATGATAGCACTGATACTTGTGTGTATGTATGTATGATAGCACTGATACTTGTGTGTATGTATGTATGATAGCACTGATACTTGTGTGTATGTATGTATGATAGCACTGATACTTGTGTGTATGTATGTATGTATGATAGCACTGATACTTGTGTGTATGTATGTATGTATGTATGATAGCACTGATACTTGTGTGTGTGTATGTATGTATGTATGATAGCACTGATACTTGTGTGTATGTATGTATGTATGTATGATAGCACTGATACTTGTATGTATGTATGTATGATAGCACTGATACTTGTGTGTATGTATGTATGATAGCACTGATACTTGTGTGTATGTATGTATGTATGTATGATAGCACTGATACTTGTGTGTATGTATGTATGATAGCACTGATACTTGTGTGTATGTATGTATGATAGCACTGATACTTGTGTGTATGTATGTATGATAGCACTGATACTTGTGTGTGTGTATGTATGTATGATAGCACTGATACTTGTGTGTATGTATGTATGTATGATAGCACTGATACTTGTGTGTATGTATGATAGCACTGATACTTGTGTGTATGTATGTATGTATGTATGATAGCACTGATACTTGTGTGTATGCATGCATGTATGTATGTATGATAGCACTGATACTAGTGTGTATGTATGTATGATAGCACTGATACTAGTGTGTATGCATGTATGTATGATAGCACTGATACTAGTGTGTATGTATGTATGTATGATAGCACTGATACTAGTGTGTATGTATGTATGATAGCACTGATACTAGTATGTATGTATGTATGTATGTATGATAGCACTGATACTAGTATGTATGTATGTATGTATGTATGATAGCACTGATACTTGTATGTATGTATGATAGCACTGATACTTGTGTGTATGTATGTATGATAGCACTGATACTAGTATGTATGTATGATAGCACTGATACTAGTATATATGTATGTATGTATGATAGCACTGATACTAGTATATATGTATGTATGATAGCACTGATACTAGTATATATGTATGTATGTATGATAGCACTGATACTAGTATATATGTATGTATGATAGCACTGATACTTGTGTGTATGTATGTATGATAGCACTGATACTAGTATGTATGTATGATAGCACTGATACTAGTATGTATGTATGATAGCACTGATACTAGTATATATGTATGTATGTATGATAGCACTGATACTAGTATATATGTATGTATGTATGATAGCACTGATACTAGTATATATGTATGTATGATAGCACTGATACTAGTATATATGTATGTATGATAGCACTGATACTAGTATATATGTATGTATGATAGCACTGATACTAGTATATATGTATGTATGATAGCACTGATACTAGTATATATGTATGTATGATAGCACTGATACTAGTATATATGTATGTATGACAGCACTGATACATTGCTGCATGTATAGTTATGTACATGTGATGGCAGGGATATATTTATTGCATCCAGTAGTGTGCCCATTCTATGTGATGGATGTTGTATATATGTTCTATACATGTTATATGGAGGCACTTATAGCTTTATTGCCTCCATACTGTGATGGTAGTGACACATTTATTGACAGTAAACCAGTTGTCTCCAACAAAACTACAATTCCCAGCAATCCCATAGAGTTGTAGTTTTGAAACAGCTGGAAAGTGACAGATTGGGAAGCGCTGCAGTAAGCGATGTGCTGTGTGTGTCAGGTGTGTTTGTATATATATATATATATGTGCTGTGTGTGTCAGGTGTGTGTATATGTATGTGGTGTGTGTGTGTGAGTGTACATATGTATGTGCTGTGTGTGTACATATATGTGTGTGCTGTGTGTATGTGCTCTGTGTGTGTGTGTACATATATGTATGTGCTCTGTGTGTGTGTACATATATGTATGTGCTCTGTGTGTGTGTACATATATGTATGTGCTCTGTGTGTGTGTGTACATATATGTATGTGCTCTGTGTGTGTGTGTACATATATGTATGTGCTCTGTGTGTGTGTGTGTACATATATGTATGTGCTCTGTGTGTGTGTACATATATGTATGTGCTGTGTGTGTGTGTACATATATGTATGTGCTCTGTGTGTGTTTGTATATGTATGTGTGTGTGTCAGGTGTGTGTACATATATGTATGTGCTCTGTGTGTGTTTGTATATGTATGTGTGTGTGTCAGGTGTGTGTACATATATGTATGTGCTCTGTGTGTGTTTGTATATGTATGTGTGTGTGTCAGGTGTGTGTACATATATGTATGTGCTCTGTGTATGTGTGTGTACATATATGTATGTGTGTGTGTACATATGTATGTGCTCTTTGTATGTGTGTGTGTGTCAGGTTTGTACATATATGTGTGTGTCAGGTGTGTGTACATATGTGTGTGTGTGTGTCAGGTGTGTGTACATATATATGTGTGTACATATATGTGTGTGTGTGTGTGTGTGTGTGTGTGTGTACATATATATGTGTGTACATATATGTATGTGTGTGTTTGTGTACATATATGTATGTGCTCTGTGTGTGTGTACATATATGTGTGTGTGTCAGGTGTGTACATATATGTATGTGCTCTGTGTGTGTATGTGCTGTCAGGTGTATATATAGTTATGAACTGAGAGCCAGCGCCATTATACCGTTGGTACCAATGCCACCTACACACAGACCGAGGTGACGCCACATTATATATATATATAAAATGTGTAACTCGTATAGTGAATGGGCGTGTCCTGTCCTTGCCACGCCCCTCGTGATTAATATTGAACTATAAAACGTGGAGTAAAGGGAGGAGCGGTAAATGAAGTCAGTCAGCTGCCCTAACTTCGGCTGCTGATTGGCTGGCTGGGGTAGAACCATATCTGGTAGTGGCCTTGTGATTGGTCGCTGCTCTGAGGAGTTCTTATCCCGCGCTCTGATTGGCTGTAGACGTAGAACCATGTCGCAGGTCTCTTCTGTCACTGGTCGGACCTGTGCGTGAGGGGCGGAGTGATTTCTATGGGTCGTTGTACTTACTCTGCCTCGTGTGTAGATTAGTGCCCTAATGTAACCATCCGCCGTGCGTATCTCAGTGTAATAACCCGCCCCTTCATGTAACCATCCGCCGCGCGTATCTCAGTGTAATAACCCGCCCCTCCATGTAACCATCCGCCGCGCGTATCTCAGTGTAATAACCCGCCCCTTCATGTAACCATCCGCCGTGCGTATCTCAGTGTAATAACCCGCCCCTTCATGTAACCATCCGCCGCGCGTATCTTAGTGTAATAACCCACCCCACCATGTAACCATCCGCCGTGCGTATCTCAGTGTAATAACCCGCCCCTTCATGTAACCATCCGCCGCGCGTATCTCAGTGTAATAACCCACCCCACCATGTAACCATCCGCCGCGCGTATCTCAGTGTAATAACCCGCCCCATCATGTAACCATCCGCCGTGCGTATCTCAGTGTAATAACCCGCCCCTCCATGTAACCATCCGCCGTGCGTATCTCAGTGTAATAACCCGCCCCATCATGTAACCATAACCCGTCCCCTCATAACAGCTGACCGTAGTTATCACCTGGTAGTGTGGCTAGTCACTGCCTCATGTCACCGCCTGGGGGTCACAGGACTGTGCAGCTTCATGGCTGTTACTGCTGGGCTTTGTGGTGCCTGCGGGATTGGCAGCTGATGTGTAGCAGGGATCATGAGTGTGGGGTCTATGGCTGCTAATAGGAAAGCAGAAGGACTAATAATAATAATAATAATAATAAATATAAATAATAATAAATCATCACCAAATCAAACGTATCAATCAAGAAGCACCAAAAAATGATTACAAATACTTAAAAGGAACCAATGACTTGGAATTTGGTCTTTTATTCGGGTGCATGAGGCGGGAGGAGAGCTGGAAACTAGTCATCTGGGCTGTGACTAGTCGCGTCTCTCTGCCTGTCACTGCGCTCTACCGGGTGACTGACAGGCAGACTTCCAAAGAACCTCTGTCTTGGAGGGCAGCATAAACCTGCTGATGGAGATTCACAGGCTGTCCCTGATATTCATGAGCTGTGCACCCACTGCTGATTCACAGGCTGTCCCTGATATTCATGAGCTGTGCACCCACTGCTGATTCACAGGTCTCTGCCTGTACTGTTCATAGAAAGCTGCCAGTCAGCGACAGGCGGGCTGCCCAGAGAGGCAGCCGAATAACAAATTGGTGTCCTGAGCAATAAATGTTAATTTTGCAAAGACAACACAACAAAAAAGGTAGGAAGACAGCTTCCTGCTCTGGTGATTGATTCCCTGAAAGGGGTAGTCTGGGGATTTATTTTTCAGTCAACTGGTACCAGAAAGTTATACAGATCTGTAATTTAATTTTAAAAATCTCCAGTCTTCCTGTACTTATCAGCTGCTGTATGTCCTGCAGGAAGTGATGTATTCTCTCCAGTCTGACACAGTGCTCTCTGCTGCCACCTCTGTCCATGTCAGGAACTGTCCAGAGCAGGAGAGGTTTTCTATGGGGATTTGCCTTTGTCTTCATAAAATCAACACTTATTACCTGGGACACCAAAGCAGCCATGTGCCCCATAGTCCCCGATATTCAGCTGCCTCTCTGGGCTTGGTTATTACAATTTTTCCCCTATGAACTACCCCTTTGTGTTATGGTATTTTAATCTTAGTAATTTCCTATGTGAATAATATAAAAGGAGTTAATGCCTGCTCAGCCATTGGCTGTAGTAGTGGCCGCCTCTGTGATTTGCTGCCATGGGAGCAGGAACCTCTGATCAGCACCCCAGCACTTGCAGGACAATCCCTTTATATTAGTATAGTAGGGATTTCTCCATAATTTATAGTGAGGATCTTGTAAGGGGCCAATAAAGTAGAACTATCAGGATTAGGATGAAACGGTCACAAACTCCTTGGATGAATAGTATCGTATCATTCAGTGTTGACTGGATTTTATCATTTATTATCAGGTACATTCAATGGAGCCTTCTCGACGTTACCAGTTCATGCGCTGGGCACAGTGGTGATCAAAGAGGTGCTGCAGAGAGCCGGCATAAAGCCGGACCAGGTCTCCGAAGTGATTTTTGGCCACGTTTTAACTGCAGGTAATTCCATTCATATTAAAGTGATATTGAGTTGATGCACAGATTATACATACTAAGGGCCATATAACACCGCTCCATCACAGTAAACGAGCGACAATCTGCTAGATCTGTGCTCACTTACTGCGCCTATTACACGGCTCGGCCATCTTGGAGCAAGGGTTGTGTGTGTGTGTGTGTATGTATATATATATATATATATATATATATATATATATATCAGCACGTGCTGTATCTAGTACATAATAAAGCTGTGTCTGTTACCTCTGCATGTTGGGCATGGGGTCTCCTTGCTCCCTCCAGCCACTGGTACAAGTTCAGAGCCAGTCTCTAAAGTGACAGGCCGCTTAGCCAATCACTGGCCTGTCACTTCAGAGGCCGGCTGTGCAGTATTTGCAGCAGCTGTGGTACTAGGCAGAAGACAGGAAGACACCAGGTAGTGGGCAGAAGCCCCGGGGAGCGTGCTCAGGTATGTATGAACTTCATTATTTTACACTAGGCAAGGGCTGCACGGACATCACTAAATAAGTAAATTATATATATATATATATATATATATATATATATATATATATATTAGAGAGAGAGAGAGAGAAAAATTGGCCGCACATCTTTGACTCTATTCACGCCAGGTTGCAGGTAAACACCTGCTCTGTATATATTAAAAAATGAGGATCTTCGCAAACTATTTGATCAAACAGAGTGTACCATGTCGCCAACGTTAAGGCAAACACTCTGTTTGATCAAATAGTTTGCTAAGATCCTAATTTTTTTATATCTACAGAGCAGGTGTTTACCGTGTGTACGCTGGGAGGAATATATGCGGTAAGCCCTTGCACCTGTGGGTTGCTGCTGCACCTTCTGTTTTTTGTTATATATATATATATATACACACAGCCCTTGCTGCACGATAATCGAGTAGTGTAATGGGCTCAACAAGCGAGCGCAGACCTAGTAGATCGTTGCTTGGTCTTTGCTCCATCGAAACATTTTCAGACTGAATCAGTTTATAAGGATCAGGACCCATATTATAGACGTGTCTTGTACATATAGTATATCACATTATACAGGTACACAGCCTAGAAGCATTGCATTTAAGGGACGCTGTGTGTTGCTGTACGGCGCTGCGTTACAATTAGTGACCGTGCCCCTTAGCTGTGAAGCAATGGAATGGAAGAAAATGCCTTACGTTTTCTCCTGTTGATTTATTTTCTTTGTTTGTTCGTTCTCCTACGTAGGCACCGGACAAAACCCGACACGTCAAGCCAGTGTGGCTGCCGGGATTTCCTACCCTATTCCAGCCTGGAGTTGCCAGATGATATGTGGGTCAGGCTTAAAGGCGGTTAGCCTTGGAGCTCAGTCTATACTAACTGGGGAATCTGACATAGTGGTGGCCGGTGGTATGGAGAACATGAGTCAGGTAAGAATATTTTTATAATTTAGAGTATTAAAGAAAACTTGAAAGGGGCCCAGATTTACGGAAGGGGCTGTCTAGGATTAGAAAACATTGCTGATTTCTTCCAGAAACAGCGCCACTCTTATCTTCAGTTTGTGTGTGGTATTGCAGCCCAGTTGATGTAAATAAGGCTAAAATATACTACCACATACAACCCAAGGACAGGGGTGACAAAGTATTTGTAAGAAATCAGCTGAGTTTTTGGATAACCCCTTTAATGTTTTTGAGACAAAAATGAGCCAGATTTGCCAATAGTAACCAGTCACATGTCACCTCTCCATTCTTAGATCGCTCTTATAAAATGGAAGCTGAGCTGTGATTGATGGCTATGAGCAAATCATTTACCGTATTTTTCGCTTTATAGGACGCGCCTTTTGATAAGACGCACCCCTGATTTTAGGGGAGAAAAATAGAAAAAAAATTTTGCTCCTTGTCACAGTTTGGAGATAGCAGCAGTGTGATCGGTGCCAATCCCCCCATATAGTGCCCCACATAGTAGCCAATGCCCCCATATAGTGCCCCCACATAGTAGCCAATGCCCCCATATAGTGCCCCACATAGTTGCCAATGCCCCCATATAGTGCCCCACATAGTAGCCAATGCCCCCATATAGTGCCCCACATAGTAGCCAATGCCCCTATATAGTGCCCCACATAGTAGCCAATGCCCCCATATAGTGCCCCACATAGCAGCCAATGCCCCCATATAGTGCCCCACATAGTAGCCAATGCCCCCATATAGTGCCCCCCATAGTAGCCAATGCCCCCATAGAGTGCCCCCCATAGTAGCCAATGCCCCCATATAGTGCCCCCCATAGTAGCCAATGCCCCCATATAGTGCCCCACATAGTAGCCAATGCCCCATATAGTGCCCACATAGTAGCCAATGCCCCCATATAGTGCCCCACATAGTAGCCAGTGCCCCCCATAGTAGCCAATGCCCCCATATAGTAGCTAATGCCCCCATACAGTGCCCCCATATAGTAGCCAGTGCCCCCATATAGTAGCCAATGCCCCCATATAGTAGCCAATGCCCCCATACAATGCCTCCATGGTAGCCAATCATCCCTGTGACCAGAAAAACAACAAACAGGTTACTCACCTGTCCGCCGGCCCCAGCAGCTCTTCTCCCGACACTCCGGTCTCCCGTCATCCTCCGGCATAGGCAGCGGGGGACAGGGAGACTGCAGCGGCAGAACACTTCCGGGACACAGGCAGCTTTTCTGTACCCCGCTGCCTGTGCCGGAGGATGACGGGAGACCGGAGTGTCGGGAGAAGAGCTGCTGGGGCCAGCGGAGAGGTGAGTAGGACAGCGATCCCCTCCGCCCGCCCCCTCCATCGCCGCTTAGCCGATCAGGAGCCCAGGAAAGTGCTGCTCATTGCACTTTCCCTGACTTCTGATCGGCTCAGCTGAGCGGGGATAGAGGGGGCAGGCTGGGCGGGCGCAGGGGGTGGCTCAGGGCCGCTCCCTATGTATATGCATAGTGAGCGGCAATACAGGGGCCGGACAGACTGATAAATCTTGGCCAATGTGTCCCTTATGGGAAATGGCTGTCAGTATAACATTTTAGGTGTTTTCTTCTTAAAGGGGTACTCCGGACGGAAAGTTTTTTATTATATGGCCTGGAATTGGTCGTTTAAAAATAATAACATGCACTTACCTCCATTGCTCTTGCCCATGCGGAGCTGCTGGTGTCTTACCAATCTGTCCCGCTGTTTGGCCATTTCTGGGACCTGTTGGAGGCCCACTTAGCCAATTAGCAACTGAGTTGGGACACCATTGCAGCCTGCTGACATACAGGTAATTAAATTGTGAAGTGACGTCCGTGTTAGGCTGCAGTCACACAGCATTGTTTGGAATACTACCACTGCAATGTTTGATGAATTTTCTTAAAGGGGTTATTCACTAATTTTTCTTTTTCTTTCAAATCAGCTGGTGGCAGGAAGTGCCAGAGATTTGTAATTTACTTCTATTTAAAAATTCTCAAGTCTTAGAGTACTTATCAGCTGCTGTATGTCCTGCAGGAAGTGGTGTATTTTTCCAGTCTGGAGATCAGGAAAGGTTTTCGATGGGGATTTGCTGTTGCTCTGGACAGTTCCTGACATGGACAGAGGTGGCAGCAGAGAGCACTGTGTCAGACTGGAGAGAATACACCACTTCCTGCAGGACATACAGCAGCTGATAAGTGCTGGAAGACTGGAGATTTTTATATAGAAGTAAATTACAAATCTATATAACTTTCTGGCACCAGTTGATTTAAAGGAAAAAAATGGTGAACAACCTCTTTAAGCAAAAGCTAGAAGACGAGATGATGACATCAAGGTTCACAAAACTAGAATGGAAACCGTGACAGTATGCGTAATACATAAGTTCCTAAATGTTCTATGTAGACACATATGTTTGATTTTTATAACTTCATTTTCAGGCTCCTCATTTAGTGCACATGAGAGCAGGCGTGAAAGCCGGAGATGTCCCATTGCAGGACAGTATCCTTTGTGACGGCCTTAATGATGCGTTTTACAAGTATCACATGGGAGTAACTGGTAAGACGATTGGACTATATTCATATATTAACATAGGATCCGTTCAGGTTTCAGGGCTCTGTCACCAGTGTATTTTAGGGTATTGTAATACGTACATCGGTGTGGCCATAGATCATTTTGCCTATTACACATACATACGTCTTGTTTGGTATAGACTTATCCATAGTCCATCATTTCCATGTCTTCTCTTTATAGCTGAAAATGTGGCCAAGCAGTGGAAAATCTCCAGAGAGGAGCAGGACAAACTTGCCGTCCTATCCCAGAACAGGACCGAAACCGCACAGAAAGCCGGGTATTTTGACAAAGAGATTGTACCTGTTGAGGTTCCCTCAAGGAAAGGTAAGCGGCGTTGTGTCATGTCATAGTATAAATCTAAGAACATCTGTATAATGTGTGTGATTCCATAACAAGTCATCCAGTATATCCTGCATGACCACATCAGTGTCTTAAACCCCTTGGCACAAAATGCCATATCTACCGTGTTGTCCTATGTAGTTATGTATGTCAGCGAGATGGAGCCGTTCATGGGCTAGCTGCAGTCGGTTTAAGTTGTATTTTATTTTTGTGTAAATCAGATTTTAATTGAGTTTTCAGAATTTGAACAAACTTTGCAGGGTGCACATAGCGTACAAACAGAACGCAGCAGAAAATATAAGAAAAACGAACACGTAGAGAGTATCATGTACAGGTAGAGCAAATATATACGCATTGGGGCCTCCATAGTAATCTCCCTGGTAGGTAATGCTGCTACCGCTCATATATATTCAAGATATTAAATGCAATAAACCCAATATACTACGGAACATCTATATGTTGCATTAGACAACTCCCAAGGAAGGCATCCAGCCCTCTAAGGAGTTTGAACTTGAAAGCAATGAACATATTGTAATAAGAAATCTTTGATCTATACAAGAAATAAACTACAAGAGAGCAAGAAAAGAAGAGGAAAGAGAGGAGAAGAGAAAGAACAAAGGAGGGGTGGGGGGTAGGAACGGCCAGGGGGGAAACCTGTGTCATCCTCACCACCAGGATATCCATAGGTCGTGAGGGATGTTCATCAAAGAGCTTGCTTTGTACAAAGTCCATGGGAGACACTTGACCTTGGTGCCCCCTGCATGATCCTCTACCATCAGAGTTTCCGTTCTGTATAAAAAGTTAATCTCACCGACCAGCAACAGTAATGTCCTTCCGTGACGTGGTATAACCGTGCGTGCTGCAGCCCCTTCCAGTGGAGACAGGTCCGGGGATCAAGGACAGTAGGGCTGAGCTCGGTGTGGGGGTGACCGCTTTCTCTGTAACAGGCTTAGTTATATTTTGCAGCTGATACTTTGAGGTCAGAGATGGCTCTGATCCTGTGTAATATAAGGGAAGGGGTCTCCCTCAGTTACAGACACGGCCTAGTATGCTGCCTCTTAGTATAACATTGCAATTCAGGAAAATCCGTGTTGTTACATAACAGGGTAATAAAATGCTTGTCCCTCCTGCACCTCTATAAAAAAAATGGGTTGGCAGTGCACATGTCCGACCTCTAGTCCATTCCGCCCAGACCCAGCACTGTTCTCGTGATTGGTGGAAGCCCACTGGTCGGTCCCTTACTGACACTAATCATCCATCCGATGGAAACCCGCTATAAATTGGAAAATTTAACAAATCTAAGAATATTCACTTCATTGACCCCTGACAGGTCCTGTGACCGTAACTGCTGATGAGTTTCCTCGCCATGGAAGCACTTTAGAAGGAATGGCAAAATTGAAACCCTATTTTGTGAAAGATGGGACGGGGACGGTAACTCCGGCTAACGCCTCAGGTTAGTAAACATGCACAGGTGACGGAAGATACATTTGCTCGTTCTATAGAAAAAAACAAGCTGAAAAAAAAAAAGTATGCAGATCCCTCCCTCCCCAGAGGAGGCCGAAAATCCTTTATAGCATCTGTTAGATGATTGGAGCTCCATGTATTGAATATACAGGTGTGTTTTCAATATTGGTTGGGTACAATAGCTGACACATAGCCTAACATACCTTTGGTTAGCAAGAAGTAGGAGAAGGTAGATGGCAATATGTTTGCAGGGTCAGACTACGCAAGGTATGTTTGTTGTCTGTTACTATGGAAACATGGTGCCGGTCTTGTTTTCTTTGTGGTTGCCACCAGAAGAGAGGATCCCAACTGCTGTGACACCACACAGAACTGCGTATAGAGTGGGGGGAGGAGGGGGACAGTATCACTTTAATCCCCTTTTAGTTATGCGGACAGTGTACAGAGACCGAGTGCAACTTCTCCTGTACAGTGTTGCCACTTTGGGCAATTGGTTGCCATAATAAGTGCTAGAATTTTAGTAGCAGCTTTCTTGTTGAGGATAGATGGTGTTAGTTGCTCCATGCTCATCATACAGATCACAGCTTATTAGGAAGGAAACTGCGCTTTAAATCCAGTGAATCTTGTTGTTTATTTGCCCATCTAACACAGAAAATGGACGGTTGAAATATTAGGACCAGATCCATGGGTTTTTGGAAAGTCGCTCCTATCCTATTACATTGTTCCCACAGTTGGATCAAAAGTCAGGGCCTTTGGGAGCTGAACACCAATGATAGGACTACAAGTCCCAGCACTGTACCATTCTACCTTACATCATACTGATTAGTAACATATTGCCTGTTTACAGGGGAACTATCAGCAGGTTAGACGAATCTAACCTGCTGATAGCTCCCTATAACGCCGGGGACGCTGAGGAGGAAGAGATGTGTGTTACCATTCTCCATGGTGCTGGTCCCGCACTGTTAGCTGGCGTAATCTTCGGGACCACTGCCCCCGCCCCCACAACGTCATTCGTCCCGCTCTCTTGATAATCAATTGATACTAATATGATAAATAATCATTGATAATCAATGGAGCAGGCTGGATGATGCTGTGGAGGCGGGGAAGTGCTCCTGGCTAAAGATTACGCCAAGTAATGGTGCGTTTACACAGACAGATTTATTTAACAGATTTTTTAAGCCAAAGCCAGGAACAGACTATAAACAGGGAACAGGTCATAAAGGAAAGACTGAGATTTCTCCTCTTTTCAAATCCATTCCTGACTTTAGCTTCAAAAATCTGTCATATAAATCTGTGTAAACGCACCCTTACAATGCAGGATCAGCACCAAGGAGGAAAATAAGAGACATACCTTCTTCCTTGGCGTCCCCGCTGCTATAGGGAGCTGTCAGCAGGTTAGATTCGTCTAACCTGCTGACAGTTCCCCTTTGATATAAGATAGTATTTAGTCAGTTACCAAAGCATAGAAGCGTGGTGACTTCCAGGACTGCAGTTGTGCGGCTGCAGAATGTAATCATGAGTTGTCAGTATAATATTCTTAGCAATTGTAAAACATTATGATATATAACAAAACCTGGACACTTCTTAGGTATCAATGATGGAGCTGCAGCGGTAATCCTTATGAAGAAATCTGAAGCGCTACGCAGACACCTCTCACCCATGGCGCAGATCGTCTGCACTGCTCAGGCTGGTTTGGATCCATCTATTATGGGAGTTGGACCAATTCCTGCTATTAGAAAAGCTGTAAGTTTCTGCAATGATTTACCTGGAGAATGAACATTACTGGATTGGGAGAGGACTGCCAGTGATAGACAACTTTCCATACATCTACATGTGAAAATAAGAAACTCTCTGAGGCCCCACTCATATCATGCTTTGTCCCTATGGTTGGTGTGTACTTCGATAAAATCAATAACATAATCCATAGAGCAGAGAAGAGATGAATTTATAGCTTTATTGAGAGATCAGGCCATAGCTGTCCAAATCTCTGGAGACAGAAGCAGAGACACAAAGAGGCTGCATGTTCTAGATAGTTGTATTTTTTTCCTTCTCTGCATGCTATGGATGGTAGACATCATAGCGGCTAGTCTGCTTCCTTATCTCCATAGACTTCTATGGGCAACTGTAACCTGATCTATTACTGAAGCAGAACTTCCATCTCCTGAGTGAGTGATGCACAGAGTAGGAGAAATGGGGCAGGAGAGAGGCCTCTTAGTCTGAGTGGGGACCTGGGCCCTCTCAACCTGTTAGGGGCAGCAAGGTTGTAATGATGCATTGATGTGTGATCACTAGTACAAGATCCTGTTGGTGAGTTTTCAAATTGAAGTTTCTTGCACCTCCTAAATGGGTTGATTGAAGGGGCTACAATTCACCCCATGACATGGCAGGTGATGGGTTTGGGCAAATGTCATTATAAGATAATCGTGTGTTATCTGTAAAACGTCTATTGTTCTATCACATTGACAGACACATTGTGCTTGTTCTTTTTTGCAGGTTGAAAAAGCAGGATGGAGCCTCGATGATGTGGATGTATATGAAATAAATGAAGCGTTTGCAGCTCAGGCCTTAGCAGTTGTTAAAGAATTAGGACTGAACCCTGATAAGGTTAGTCATGTCGTCATGCTTCCTAGAAAATGTTTTGTATATAGAAGGGAAAATCTTGTGTAGTCGCAACCAACTCTGCTCCCCACTGACTTACAAAATAGAAGGATTTAGGGAGTTCTCTTTGCAACTGGATAGCAAATGTTTCTCAGTGTCTTGACTTACTCAATACCAATTCGATACTAAAAAAAAGTTTGAAAAACAAACCACATGGAAAAATATCACCACAGATATGATGCCTCCATGTACCATATTTTTATTTGTGACTTATTGATCACTTTTTTGTTACATTTTATTGTTGGACAATTACGCATGCAATGGATGCCAAATACATGTACAGTATGTTTCTTTACATTTTTTAGAAAAAAAAAAAGAGGCATTATTACAACTTTTATTATGATTTTTTTTTAAATTTAAACTTTTTTTTTTTACACTTTTTAATTCCCCTCTACTTCGCAGAATACCTCCTTCTGCACTACAACTCCCAGCATACCTTCTTGTGAACTACACCTCCTTGTGCACTACACCTCCTTGTGCACAAGGAGGCAAGCTGGGAGTTGTAGTGCACAAGAAGGTATTCTGGGAGTTGTAGTGCGCAAGTTAAATGACTGCCGCCCGTGAGATCGCGGGCCACAGGCATTAGCAGTGGGGGCTGCTCCATATAGTAGAGCACCCCTGCTGCATATGGAGTAGCTCGGGAGGGGTTAAATGCCGCTGTCAGTTGTGACAGCGGCATGCATACTGTAAAACAGCCGACACAAGCGGTAGCTATGTGCCAGCTATTTGAACTTAGCGCCTTTGGAAGCAGAGAGTGGGTGGGCTGAGGAGGTGACACTGGGGGGCTGGGGGCGGCACAGAGAACATGGCCGGTGCTCAGCTAGCCGCCGGCCGTGTTCTCTGCTCTAAGCTGCACAATTATGCAGCTTAACAAAGTATCGAATACCAGGAAATCCTGGTACCAAACAGTTTTTGGGTTTTTTTGCCCAAAATATTGATAGTAGTATCGCTATTTTGGTGCATCACTAGTCAGGATATGTATTAAACACTTTAAGCCAGCTGTTGTAAAACTACAACTCCCATCATGCCTGGACATGTGAGATAAGCTAAAGCTTTGACTGTTCAGGCATGATGGGAGTTCTAATTCTGCAACAGCTGGAGAGCCAAGGTTTCCTACTCCTGCTTTAAGGGATTCTGTCATGAGGTTTATGCAATCTTAAAAGCAGC
This sequence comes from Dendropsophus ebraccatus, assembly GCF_027789765.1. Taxonomy (NCBI): domain Eukaryota; kingdom Metazoa; phylum Chordata; class Amphibia; order Anura; family Hylidae; genus Dendropsophus; species Dendropsophus ebraccatus. Next base: position 71,065,411 of record NC_091468.1, on the reverse strand, counting down.
ATAAAAGAGATTAAAGGGGTTATCCAGTGCTACAAAAACATGGCCACTTTCTTCCAAAGACAGCCCCACTCTTGTCTCCAATTTGGATGAGGTTTAGTTACTCAGTTGCATTGAAGTGAATGGAGCTTAATTGCAAACCGCACCTGAATTGGAGACAGAGCGGTGCTGTCTCTGGGAGAAAGTGGCCATGTTTTTGTAGGGCTGAATAATCCCTTTAAAAATTTTTGTAGCTTTGTGTGTCGATTTTATAGCTGTTTTTATTTTGTTGCTACACCTCCCTGTTCCATTATTTGTCAATTTGCAAATTTACCTAGTCAGATGGGTGTCAACTAGGGATGGTCCGAACAGAGTTCGGTTTGGGTTCGTACGAACCCGAACCCTCGGTAATGATTTCCGCTGTCTGCCCGCTCCGCGGAGTGGGCGGATCCAGCAGGAGGACCGCCTGGAAAACTGGGATACAGCCATAGCCATAGGCTGTATCCCAGTTTTCCAGGAGTTACTCCTGCTGTATCCGCCCGCTGCACGGAGCGGGCAGACAGCGGGAATCTGCTGCCGAGCGTTCGGGTTCATATGAACCCGAACCTCGGCAGGTTCGGACCATCCCTAGTGTTAACTTTATTTTACAAAGCAACGTGAATGCTAGGCTTGAAGGGGAGGAAGAATTTTGGACTCAGCAATTTTCTAAATAACCTCTGCAATGCATCTGTAGTGCACTCTGTATTTTTTGCTGAAAAACAAGGAGGGGTTGCATAAAATGTCACTAGATGTCTTACCAGCCAGGAGGAGGTTAAATGGTGATGTCACAGAATGCTAAGGTGGTCCCCATAAAATGCGGAGGCCCATTGCGGACCACATTACAACATGGAATTAATGGGTTACAACATACTCTGTATCTGCAAATACTGATAACTTATGCACACATGTGAATATGGCCTCAGTCCTAGCACTCATAATAATTTTGTGATTTCAGGGGAAATAAATGCATAGTCCAAAAAAAGTAGATTCCTTATATCTTGGGACCTGGGAAGTGTTGGAATTAAAGCACTGAAGGCTACAAAAACATTATACATTTTTCCATACTGACAGACAGCTATCCTGTGGATAGGAGACAAGTAGGTTTTAATTGGAAAGCCCCTTTAATGGTCTCGGCATGATGCCAGTGCCAAGGCAGCAGCCTGGTGTGTGTCCTGCTCTTGCCGCAGATTTGTTTTCTCCCTATTATGCAACTATCACACAGGTTAAATCCACAGTGGATTACAGTATTGTTGATTCAATGTGTTTTGTTGGCACCAGTGTAAGATGTGCCAAGAGGTGCACACTTAAAGGGGAATATCAGTAGGTTAGAAGAATCTTACCTGCTGATATGTCTCTAGTGTGCACAGGGCTCTGAGGATAATTGTATCTCTTGCACTGATCCTGTAGTTATCTGTCCGGTAAGGCCGCTTGTAGCATTAGAAGGAGCGCCGTGGATGAGGGTAAGAGACATATCTTCCTCCTCAGTGTCTTGTGCACAATAGAGGACTATCAGCAGTTAGACTTGTCTAACCTGCTGATAGTTTCCTTTAATAAATTTGGAGTATGTGATTATATGCAGCAGAATAAGAAATGCGTACAGACCGGAGTTGGCATACGGGTCAGGTGTAAATGATATAAGACTGGGGTCCTGTGTCCTTTCCATAAATCCCCATCTACTTTGCCAAAATTACCCAGTGCTGTGTAACAGCTGATGTGATGCATAGGTTTTTTAGCAATAAATGAGGGGTGCAGCTGTACGCATACTTGACCACCGCTGTAGTCTTACAGCTTTGGATGCCTCAATTACACCCTGACCTGAAAGGGGTGTTCAAGCATGTCAGCCCCCACAAATCTGATGAAATTCTGCTCTGCAAAGATTGGCTACATACCAACCTTACATTATTTTGTTTGTTTTACAGGTTAACATCCAAGGTGGAGCCATAGCCCTCGGCCACCCTCTTGGAATGTCTGGCTGCCGTATTTTGGTTACTCTTCTTTACGCCCTAGAAAGAACTGGAGGGAAGAAAGGAGTTGCTGCTTTGTGCATTGGTGGTGGTATGGGAATTGCAATGTGTGTTGAAAGAACAAGCTAAACATGGTAATTCAGGAATATACAGAGTGGTCACTGGTTATTATGAAGGCCTGTGTTCCCATGGAACAAACAAGTGACTAAACAAGAACATTCCTTTAAAAGCATTACCCACTTTTTATCCAGGATGCATTTCCTTTTAGTTTTTTGACAAAATCACTAACTTCAGGTAACGGCTTCAGCAACATTCACATAATCCAGAATGGTTCTCTGCAGTAAGGACAGACACGCAGCTTTCCCTACATGTCATCTTATTTGCACTAACTTTTAGGACTTCTCTAGTGGAGGCCATTAGATAAGAACACAGAGCAAATGGTTTGTTTTTTTGTCTTATGTTTCAAAGTACAATTTCTTTGTATTCTTTCCATTTTAACTAAATATATAAAATGCTCTGAACCATCCACTTGGTTGTATTTTCTCATCTGGGCCACAATGTAATACATACAACACAAGATTAACTTGCAAAAGACTCCACAGGAGTAGTAGATGGCTATAACAGTTACTGGAGAGCTGCTTCATCAATGAGGATTAGTAGGTATCCCCACTGGGGGCTGTGCTTCTCTGTAAAGATTTGCACTTTTATTATTGTTTAAAGGGGTTATCCAGCGCTACAAAAACATGGCCACTTTTCCCCCTACTGTTGTCTCCAGTTCAGGTGCGGTTTGCAATTAAGCTCCCTTTACTTCAATGGAACTGAGTTTCTAAACCCCACCCAAACTGGAGACAACAGGAGAGGGAAAGTGGCCATGTTTTTGTAGCGCTGGATAACCCCTTAAAATTTTTTATTTACAATTTTTATTACCATTATATAATAACCCTGGAATCTTGCAGTTTACCATCCGTCCACTGGGCTGAATATTAACCCCCAGACGACCCATGACGTAACCTTACGTCACGGGTGTTATTCCCGCTATGAAGCGCGCTCCGGAGCGGAGCGCGCTTCATAGGAGGTGGGGGCCGGCTGCAGTGAGCAGCCGGGACCTCACCGGCAATGACACGCTGCAGCGATCGCGCTGCCGCGTGTCATTAACCCCTTAAACGCCGCGATCACGGCGCGACCGCGGCGTTTAAGTGTAAGTGACAGGGGGAGTCCCCTGTCACTTACCGATCGGGACCCCCGCAGTGTGACTGCGGGGGTCCCGATCGGTATAACGGACTGCTGGAGGTCTCTTACCTGTCTCCATGCGGTCCGATCGGCGCTCTGCTACTCTAAGCCTGCACAGGCAGGCTCAATGAGCAGAGCGCCGATAACACTGATCAATGCTATGCCTATGGCATAGCATTCATCAGTGTAAAAATCAAACTAATCTATGTAAAAGTCCCCCAAAGGGACTTCAAATGTGTAAAAAAAAAAAAGTTAAAAACACTAATACACTACCCCAAAGCCCCTCCCCCAATAAAAGTCTAAATCACCCCCCTTTCCCATTATATAAATAAAACATATAAAAATAAATAAATAGATAAACATATAATATACCGTAGCGTGCGTAATTGTCCGATCTATTAAAATATAACAAGTGTCATTGTGACCGGTAAACGGCGTACACGAAAAGAGGGGAAAAAGTGCGCAGATTACCGATTTTATGTTACATTATATATATAAAAAAATTAATAAAAAGTGATCAAAACGTCCGATCTTCACAAATATGGTATTAATAAAAACTAGAGATCATGGCGGAAAAAATGACACCCCATACAGCCCCGTAGGTGAAAAAATAAAACCGTTATAAGCGTCACAATAGTCCCATTTTATTTATAATTAATTGCCAAAAAAAAGGATTTCATTTAAAAAAAATATATAACATTAGAGAACCTGTGTAACCTGCATATGGTTGTGTTCGGACTGACCTATAGAATAATAGTGTCATGTCGCTGTTACCATATAGTGCATAACGTAGACACAGGAACCCCCCAAACGTTACCATATTGCATTCTTTTTTGCGATTTCATCAATTTATATCTTCATAAATAATATATTTGGGATTCCATCATACATGTTATGGGAAAATGAATGACGCCATTACAAAGTACAACTATTCCTGTAACAAATAAGCCCTTACATGGCCTGTAGATAAAAAACTGAGAGTGCTAGAGCTCTTAGGGAGGGAAAAACGGAAACACTAAGATCAAAATTTGCGCGGTCCACTGGGTCATTTTGGGCCTGGTCCTCAAAGGGTTAAAGGGCTGGGACCCTTTTATGTCAATGGCCAGGGATGAATGAAGATGAAAACAAATACATCCACTTACCTCTATGGATCTAGTGATGCCAGCATTCATCTGTTTCGGTCCCTGTCTGCTTTCAGGTCTGAAAAGGGACTTGAGACGTGATCTCTCAGGCCTGCTCAGCCATTCAGGGGCAATAGCAGGGCTCAATGGCTGAGAGATCACATCTCAAGTCCCTTCTCAGACCTGGAAGCAGACACGCTGGAGGACCACAGCACATGGATGCTGGCATCATCGCTGGAGCCAGAGAGGTAAGTGGATGTAATTGTTTTCATCTACCCAAAACCCAACAATTGTGAAAACAGGTCCCGGACGGTGTACCCCTTTAAGCTGAGACATCCCCAGTGGAATAACCTCTGCTCAGGTCACCATTAAACCTCTCCTTGCGATGTGTAAACAGTTTGATGGTAAAAGGGGACAATTAATCCTGCAGAAAACACTGATGTCATGCTGACCATGTGGACATTGCAGCACAGTCACTTATGTTTCTACTGAATAAGTCACGGAAAATAGCTGACCTTTTACATTTATTAAGTGTTTGGATGACAGGTTTGGTGCAAGACCAAGAAGTGCAAGATAAACAATAAGAGTTACTTGTTATAAATTACAGTAATACAAAAAAAAGGAAAGACCAAGCTTCTATGACACATCAGCCTTCAATGGACCCAGACTGGACCGCCTCATGGTATTTGCCTTTCTCCTCTTTACTCTCTGGATGCAGTTTGATGAGATCATCAATTCGCAGGATTGTAATTGCGGCTTCTGTTGCAAACTTGAGACTTTTTGTCTTGACAACAGTAGGTTCGAAGACCCCCGCTTGTTTGTTATCCCTTGGCTTCCCATTAAGCAAATCTAAACCGATCCTGAAAAAAAAAAAAAACATTTTTTTTTATATATATATATATATATATTAGAATTATGAACTACTCAAATGGAGAGGGAAAGTACAATGGCCAACGGCTGACCAGTCTCTCACATTATGGGGTTCAGATACCTCTTCAATTACCTTATACCGGCTAATGAATGTTTCTTCAAAAACTATTGATACATGGTATACACTACTGCAGGCGTACTATAACATGATCAAAATGGCAATGTAAGAAAAATTATAAAACCTCAGAACTGCAGAGACCAGGGCTTAGAGCATACTGAGCAGCTGTACAGAAGTTATAGTAATAGATTTTCTTACCACTTGAGGTTTTTGCGCTCTGGGTTGACTTGCGCCTCATTGTGGAAAGCGCGTAGCTTGGCGACCAGGTCGGTAGAGTCTTGTGCTGCATTCACGGCCAGAGTCTTTGGAATAACCAGAAGTGCTCTTGCAAACTCTGCAATTGCTAGTTGCTCCCTGGACCCCTGAAGATTTTCAACAGAACAAGTGTATAACAACTAACACTACTGATAACTTTTCTGCAAATTAAACACAAAAGATAAAAGTGGTTGTCCCATCTCACCCCATCCTGCTCACATATCTGGGTTTGGAGAGGGGGGGGGGGGTTGGGGAGAGCTGAATGGGCTTGGTCCTGCTGTGTATTTATCTGGCATTACACGTCACCAGGGACAATCCAGGCCCTGGTGACTTATAAGATGTCAGAGGGAGACATGGGATAAGTTAACACATACCAGCTCCCAACCACCAGGCCAGACACTGCCCAGCTATCGCAGCCAATAGTGGTGATCAGTATCCAAGGCAATGTCTTTCAAAATGACAGCAAGAGAAGAGGGACTAGTTTTAAAAGAAACAATACATTCAATACATTTGCACAATTGCTTTATTTTGTATTTTTCATCAACTAACAAATTTAGAGGTTGGGAATATTCCCTATAAAAATTCTACTACAAAAACATAAGAGATTGTTAAAAACGATTAATTTGAAAGCTGTTGGCACTATTACCTCAAAGACCATAGAGCTTTCTTATAAATATACATTCTTACCATGCTAGTAGCGTAATTCTCAAGATAAATGGAAAGTGCTGCCTCCACAGCGCCACCTCCTGGTACTATGGATTTGGATTCTAACACTCTCTTCACTACACAGAGGGCATCATGGACAGATCGTTCCATCTCATCACACATGAAGTCGTTGGCACCACGAAGGATGATGGATGCACATGTTCGGGCCTTTGTACTGTAACACATTTTATGAACAAAATAAGCAATAGCTCAATTATACCTTTAGATTTACCAGAAGCTGTTAGCAGCCATGTTGCACATGTGTCTGTCCAGTTACATTACCAAGGCCTTTGTTCCTAACTTAATGGCAAGAATAGCATAAAAGCGTTCAAAATTAAACTGGCATAAAAGCCTTGCTAGATTCCCCTATGTGTGTTTTTGTCAACAGAAATAATCAGTAAAATAAACACATGAATGTACAGTCTCCGTATGACAGGTGGAGGCACCTAAACCAGCTCGACCTTTTCTCAGAGACTACTTGTCCTTTATCCCACACGTATAACTGCACATGGCACGGCACAGCATGGCAGCAATAAAATGGGAATCTCATCACTTTAAAGGACACTTACTTTTTCACAAGAATGAGCTCATCATCGCATATTCTCTCTTGTACAACCTCCTCAGCTTGTCCCAGCATGGAAGCATCAAAGCTTTCTTCGCCCTCCAGATTGGCAAGGGTTGAACAGACCGTAGCTGTAGAGCAGGAACAGGATATTCAAGATGGAAGCCACAACAATAACAGTGAAAAAAATTATTATATAAAACTTGAGCCAGAATTGTAGGCTAAACAGTTATTGTCATGATTGTCAGGAGAAAATAAAAATAAAAAATAATGTGCAGGCAGGGGTGGGTGGACACAAAGAATGTATACTTACCTGTCCCCGCACAAAACCATATCACTGGCACGTCACAACCAACCTGGCTGATGGATTGCCCGCTTAGCCAGTGACTGACGCGGTGTCTGTCCCCGACGATCAGGCAATCCATCAGCCAGATCTTGACACTGCAACAGCAGGAGATCGGCAGGGATTCTGGAGCTGTTATGCGCCACTGTGGGGGCACAAGCATGGGTATGTATACATTATTTTGTTCCCCCTGCCTGCACCGGGGTTTTTAAAATTTTTGCCCGACTACTCCTTTAAGAGAAGTCACTCACCTCCAGTAGCTTTAGCAATGCGTTTTAAATCCTTCTTTAACACTCTTCGTACGGCCATTGCACCTGCATCAACAAAGTACTTGAGACACATGTCATCAATGCCACCAGTAGTGAGGATAACATTCGCTCCAGTGGCCAAAATCTTCTGGATCCTCTCCTTGGTAATGTCAGACTCCCTAGAACGAGACATTATCTATTGTTTAATATTTTCTCTTCTGATTATAAAATTCCACAGCAGTTCACCACAGCAATGCTATATGAAGTATTGATCGATTTGCTATGGAAAAGCTGTGTTCGGAATTCCTTTTTGTAATGGGACGGGAGAGGGCGGGTCTAATGATTGGAAATGCATCATTATCACCTATTTTATAACTGAAGACACACTGAAGTAGGGAAAGCACCTAAGCACGAGTGTCCCATAAAGCCGCCCCTCCTGATAATTCCCCTGCGTCAGGTACATTAAATAGACGGTCAGCGAGACCTCCAGAAGGTCTTAACACAGACAGACGGAAATCTTGTGACAGCCACACCTTCATTGTTGCCAAGGAAGCAAACGTGAACAGAATTTTCCACCCACTTTTACCCCAAACTTAGAAGAAATGTAGAGAATCTGCTAACAATGACTAAATGCAACGTCACCCGTTATAGCAGAATTCCCACAATGATTTACCCCACGCGTATAACTGCACACACTACAAGCAATGTGCGGCAGCAAATAAAATGGGGAGAATACAGACGTTCTGGCAAATCATCAGAAAAGTAAGAATAATTCACAGAAGATTAACGGACGTTATAAGTGACATTAAGTGCAAACACAACCTACGTATTCAGTGGGCTGATATCCACACACACATATACACACCTCTGCCTGATCTGGTCCAACTTGGATGGGTCGGATATAATCACTTGCACTCCGAGCTTCATTTTAGTTTTCTGCAGACTGAAGTCCAGGCAGGCGATTTTTGCATTAGTGATTCTCTTATTCATTCCTGGAAGCAGAGGAACAAACCATATCAGACAAATCGCAATCAGTAAAAATATATTCACAGCCAGGTAGCAGTGGTACTAACATTAAAAACATTCCATTTTGTCTATGCATCCCACACTCAGCTGTATAGCAAGGCAATAAAACCTGTACAAACTGAAGACACCAGGACAGATCCCCTTGGGTGGAGGAGACAAACTGGCTGCCCTTCAGCTGTTGAAAGAATACAATTCACAACCTGCCTGGATAACCAAAGCATGATGGGAATTGTAATTTTACACCAGCTGGAAGCCCACACGTCAAGACACCTGTGCCTCAGGGTATCCGTTAGATGTCCCTCTTTTCTCCACCAATGCTCTCATCCCAAACAATACTTGAAATATACACCCTGTATGTTACATTATCCCACTTTAGGCCAGAGGAGAGGATGCAGCCTGTGGCCCTTCATCTAAAATGCCCTAAATTAAGAGATCTGTCCTGGTGAGAGATTACCATTAAGCAGTATTCAGAGTCCACAAAAATTAACTATTACACTACAGTTACTGCACTGAACTCAGGGGATGTAGCAGAGATGTAGTACAGATTCCCTTCAAGGTCCCTCCTTAAAGGGTACCTATCATTGGTAGTGGGTGTTGGGATATGCCACAAAAATCCTGCCGGAGGACAGTCTGTTCTGGCGCACTCAGGGAACGGAGTTCCTCCTGCTCGGCCTTTGTCTCCTGTGCGCGCCTGAACAGACAGCCTGCCAGCAGCAGGAGTTTTGCATCATATCCTGCCGCCTGCTCCAGATATTGGGTACCCTTTAGTCACCTGTCTAGGACACATGCTGAAAAATTATGTGCAATGCAGCTCTTCTACTGCTTAAATTTTAACCCTCTCAGGACCAAGATATTTTTATTCTATTTTGCCAAATCACCTGCCATTACGCCCTATTTAATACTTAAAGAAAATATGTGGTCTAAAATGCTATTTTCTGATGCTGCCAGGCCGGCAGGGGAAAGTGCTGTATACTCACCTGTCAGGAGGCCTGGAAGCCAGCATTTGGTGGGACAGGTTAGTATACAGCACTGTTCTATCCTCCACGGTACATACTGTATATCCTGCTATCAACATTTCTAACAATTGGTCTCTTTACGCAAGATAGCGATTCATATTTACCTTGTGAGCCCACAACACAGTTAAGTGCATAACCATTAACAAGAATACTCTCCTTCTGGCTCCGGCCGTGAGCTTTCAGCACATTAATGGAGTTAATCGGGTAACGGGCTTGGCCCTTAGGATCCACGTACTTTACAGCTAGTGCAGCATCAACTACCATAGAAGCAAAGAAGTCGCTGTCACTGAGCAAAGGAGTCAAGGATGATAGGATAGACAGACAGGTGTACAAGTTGGGCTCCATAATAAGTCGGACTCTTACTTAAAGAGCAGATATTAAAAGTGACAGCCTCAATATTACATATCTTTAGTATACGGAAAAGGATACACTCCAATTATTTTAGAAGACATGGAGGTCTTGGCGGCATTGAGGAGACAGTCCTTCCCCAGCTCATCAGTGTGAATGGTGAGGTTCTCATTGATGTATCGTACAGCTTCTCTATACAGGAAAACAGAAATTACAATGTAAGAAAAGAAGAAAAACGTGACACATTGGGGATATTTATGCTGCAGATACCATTTTGTGCCCAGGTGTGAATATCTCTATATTCTACCCGCATCTCAGCCCTTTGCGCCACTTAAGTCAGAGAGGAGGCAGAACAGATGAGACCATTTTATAATATCTTTCCGCTTAAAAATGTCAGTGAAGTCTACGGCAGCTGTGAGCAGGTGTACATTTCCCAGCATGCACATGGAGAGGCTTCACGGGATACACAAATAATGCGAGAATCTGCGCCACCAACACAAGACCGGCGCTGAAAACTCCAGACTTAATAAAGGTTTCCCCATGAAAAAAAGAGACTATTTAAAATTGTCTCCAGAGTCATATGAGGCTGTGCTTTATGCAAGAAAATAAAACTTATAAAAGGAAAGCTACTTTCTTGCAAAACCAGCACCACCCCAGTCCTCAGGTTGTGTGACACTATAATTTTCCATTTACTTCAATAGAACGGAGCTTTAAAATCCTGCACACCCAACCAGAGGACAAGAGGGCTGCTGTTTCTGGAGGAAAGTGTCCATGTTTTTCTAAGCCTGGATATCTCCTTTAACGTAAAGCCCCGTACCCAGGCTGCCAATCAAGAGTGAGTGGCCGAGAGGAGGGCAGGGGCAGCGTGACTACATGCAGCTCCTGCATCACATCTACTTACCCAGCACCAGGAAGAAAGTTTATGCCACCCCCAGGCAGGGCTTAAACACCCAGTAATGTGAGCTGTTCCCTTTAAGCTATGGATGTCTGAGAGGGGAATCACCGTGGGACCACCCATCTATCTATAGGATTCATCCAAACTGATATCATAGTGAGCTGAACTTTGGAAGTACAGACTATATTCTCATGAGACTACTCAGGAAGTAGAAGCCATCTTTCCTCTGTCCGTAGACTGTATAACTCATGTAGTTTATGGTCCCAGTGAGCCTGGGTGTCCGTGTATGATGATACAAGGCAGTGACGCTACTCACTTGCAGGCCAGGCGGTAGCCCCCAATAATGGAGGTGGGGTGGATTCTCTGCTTCACCAGCTCATCCGCGTTCTTCAGTAACTCTGCAGCTATAATCACCTAAAAGTGAACAAATTGTTAATAGTGATAGGAATCCAGTAATATATGTGAAGAGCAGAACCAAAGGCGCTGTACTATCTTACTGCCGCAGATTAATAACGGCCATTCACATAATACATGTCACCTAGGCAGCTCCCTGTTCTGGTGCAGTCACTAGTAGACTAGGTGCTATTGAAGTCGATAGATCTGGTAGGTTATATTTGGCAGATGACTCTTTGTAGATGTGGCCCCACCTGTCTGTGGTAAACACTCTAAAAAATCATAAATCAGACCAAAACCTACAACGGATGTCGTCCCGTCTCCCACTTCATTGTCTTGCAGATCAGCGAGCTCGCACAGGACTTTGGCCGCAGGATGTTCCACTTCTAGCAGCTTCAGGATCGTCGCTCCATCGTTTGTTATGGTGACATCCTGGAATAAAACGTAAAAAAACCAATACATTGTATTTCCTGTGCCGCTCCATTGTGTCTTTTACTGAAAGGGGTTATATCCAGGATCAGAAAACCACAGCTGCTTTCCTCTAAAACAGCACCACCTCTGTCCTCAGGTCATGTGTGGCATTACAATTAGACTATTCACTTCAATGGAAGGGAGCTGCAATACCGCACACAACCTGAGGACATGGGTGGTGCAGTTTTTGGAAGAAAGCGGCTATTGTACGAATCCTGGATAAACCCTTTAATTTTTGGTTCCTCCAAACATACTGCAGCACTAGTTCACACCTGGTGGATTTGTCTGTCGCACTTGTAAAATATTGTAAAAGATTGTAAAATATCACAATGTATAAAAAGCCTCAGTTTATTGAAGATACATAACGGCCGTTCTCTATATCGGCCTCCTGGAAATCAGTCTGGAATGTTCTGCCATTTCATATAGGAGAAGGTGAGAGACACGTTCCCCTTCAGACGATGGCCGCTGTTACTCTTCCCCATTAGCATAGCCACTGGTTCTGAGAGAAGAAGAAGTGGTACTAACATGGGGTCATTGCACAGTGTCACAATACCAGCCGCTCACCCGTGTTACTAGTACAGTCACAGTAGCCGATGAATAAACCATGGACGGCACATCTATATGCTGCGAGGTAATCCTCAGCTCTTTGCTGTGAGGTAATCCTCAGCTATAAAGGAGTTTGTCAAAATACGTTTTCTTTCAAATCAGCAGGTGCTGGAGATTTGCAATTTACTCCTATTTAAAAAATCTCCAGTCTTCCAGTACTTATCAGCTGCTGTATGTCCTGCAGGAAGTGGTGTATTCTCTCCAGTCTGACACAGTGCTCTCTGCTGCCACCTCTGTCCATGTCAGGAACTGTCCAGAGAAGGAGAGGTTTTCTATGGGGATTTGCTGCTGCTCTGGACAGTTCCTGACATGAAACCAGTTGATTTGAAAGAAAAAATAATCCCCGGAGTAGCCCCTTAATGTGGATCCAAACCAGGTGTCTATTGCTAATGCGTATATATATATATATATATATATATACACACACATATACTTACCCCAATATCATCCACCAACATTTTATCCAGACCGACAGGACCAAGTGAACTTTTCACAATATTAGCGATGGATGCGGCTGCCATCACTGAAAGAAAAGGAGAGGAGTCAAGCATGCTTCACCACATATCACCTCCGCCCCATCACTGCACAGTATACAGTATCATATCCAGCTACTATATACAGGAGAGGATACTCCTCCCCATCACTGCCCAGTATACAGTATCATGTCCGGCTATTATATACAGATGAGTATACAGTATCATGTCCTATTATATGCAGGAAATATCACAATGTATAAAAAGCCTCAGTTTATCTAAGATACATAACGGCCGTTCTCTATATCGGCTGCTGGAAATCAGTCTGGAATGTTCTGCCATTTCATATAGGAGAAGGTGAGAGACACGTTCCCCTTCAGACGATGGCCGCTGTTACTCTTCCCCATTAGCATAGCCACTGGTTCTGAGAGAAGAAGAAGTGGTACTAACATGGGGTCATTGCACAGTGTCACAATACCAGCCGCTCACCCGTGTTACTAGTACAGTCACAGTAGACGAATAAACCATGGACCCCTCAGCTCTGCGCCGCCAGGTAACCCTCAGCTCTACGCCGCGAGGTAATCCTCAGCTATACGCCGTGAGGTAACCCTCAGCTCTGCGCCGTGAGGTAACCCTCAGCTCTGCGCCGTGAGGTAACCCTCAGCTATAAAGGGGCTGTTCACCAAAATGTCTATAAATAAAGCAGAGGCCGATCTCTGATGTATTACAGCGCTCCAGCCTGGATCAGTGACTGTGTGATCACTATACAAGGGCCATGACATGTCAGGGTGTACTCAGGGATGGCCGTTATCTCTGGCCGTGCGACCTGCTGCAGCATCAGCCAGTGAGATGTAGCATCAGATCTGCCATCACCTAATACAGGCGGGCGACGGGGGCCACAGAGCACAATGGCCGCATCTACCTGAGGGAGACGACCAGAGAGCTGGGGGGGGGGACCCCAATCTACAGGGCAGAGAGAGAGCAGCTCAACGGCCCTGTATATTACACCACCGGCCACTCATCTCAGTCACCTGAATAACGGCCATCCTCTACCCACAGGACACGGAGCAGGGACCCCAATATAAAGTACAACCCTGACAGGACAATGGGGGTCCTGATAATAACTGTCAGTGCGAGGACAGCTGTCAATCAATGTGTATGGGCGGGGATTAGTGTGAGGACAGCTGTCAATCAATGTGTGTGGGCGGGGTTTCGTGTGAGGACAGCTGTAAGTCAACATATATAGCAGGGTCATGATCGTACAGCCCTTTCCCAGGATCCCTGTATCATATACTTCCCTCATGTAAAGAGGACTAAGCTCTCCCTATACATCTCCTGCCTAGCTCACTTTACGGCCTGCTGTACACAGGACATATTCTCTCCCTATACATCTCCTGCCTGGCTCACTTTACGGCCTGCTGTACACAGGACAAAGACACCCCGCCCCCACCACCACACACGAACCGGGCTCCCTTTACGGCCTGCTGTACGCAGGACATATTCTCTCCCTATAAGGCGCCGAACCGTCTCCCTTTACGGCCTAATGTAATTTTATCCCTATAAGGCGCCTCACATCTTCTCCCTTTACGGCCTGCTGTGCACAGGACATGCCCGGGCCCGGCCTCACACATTAGCAGCAGTACCGCAGCGTGAGGCGGGTTCCTTGTATTGTATAGTGAGGACGCGGTACCGCTGTAGACTCGGATATAATTCATGACTACCGCAGACAGAGCGCTCCCCGGCGGCCGCCTCGTATATCTACCATTCTGGCTCCTGACGGCCTCCCCGGTGCTGCGCTCCCCGAACACGGCCAGCGGTCCCTCCATCTTCAGCTGCGCTCACACCGGACTCCGAGCTGCCACAACGTGCTCACCAACCGCCGCCGGGCCGCACAGCACGCTGGGAAAAGCCCCTCCCCGCTGCTGGAGCTCCGCCCACCTCCGGCAGCACCCCTTCACTGCCAGGCGAGCCAAGGACGCTGAGGAGGAATGGAGCAACGTAGGTTCGACAGCAGCGAAAGGGTTAAGCATGTCTAAATATGGCCGGCATGTGGGCGTGGCCTCAGAGTGCGGCGGCTACTAGAGCGCCGGATAGAGAATGTTCTAGGCTGGTGCGGCGTGCGCGTCCCCGTTTCCTGCGCATGCGCCCAGCAGCCCTCAATCATCAGTGGGAGGTCGGGGGCGCGCATAGCCGGGTTATATGAGGAGGGGCCTGTAGTATAAGGACAGCGCTGCCCTCACACGGTCCTATGTAACTATAGCGGGTGGGGCCCATGCACGCGGCTCTGTGGCTGTGTCAGGGTCCTGGATAGATCATGTGGTCCCTGATGCTGAGACCCCCAGTGCCAGCTGGGACATAGGGGCGACCCCTGGTGGCTCCTGCAGGAACGTTTCCTCCTGTGCCATGTGTGATGGACTGAGAATACAGATTCAGTTCATGTTCACACCTTATACTACAGCGGCCGTTGTTTAACACGTCCCTCCGGCCAATGCCGCATTATCAGCCCAAGGAAGGTTATATAAAGCCCATTGTAGTCCGCCGGCCGTATAGTCGCCTTTACAAATCCATGAAGAGTGTGTGAGCGGTCGGTTATTTATGGCCGTTGTTTCCATAGAGCAGCTGCAAGTAATTGGCACGTTATTTGTACAGCAGTACGTAGTGTGCCCAACAACGGCCGTTCTGTAGAAACCAATGTAAATGAATGAACGCTACGGATGTAGTTTTACCATTCATTCACATTGTGTGATTACACCCCGGGGCAATGCTCACACAACGTACGGACAATGACCGTTGTTTGGCCCTTGTTCAATACATTGTGTTACCAAGGCGATTGACTTCAGTGCAAGACGTTTTTCAATAAAACATCGTCCGATTCACACGCAACCTCTCTGCGGATTTCCCGCTGTGCATATCTGGGGGGGGGGGGTTGTTACCTAACCCCCTGTGGGGCAGACTGTGTTCTGTTAGGGGGGTTAAAACTTTCGTCAGGTGTGTAATTGATTATCCAATCAGTGGCGGATTCCTGTTGCAGATGCTGATTGGCTGATCAGACATTTGAGGAGCCAGAGCGTGGCCCACCTCAAGCTCAGTGTACCGGGTCCGAGGAACAAAGAAGACGTCTGATGGGGACTATAAAAGGCCTCACTTACAGGAGATGTCCCATGAAATAGAAAGCAGGACGGTAGGGGGGGGTGTAGGAACATAAACGAAGTATACTTACCAGTCCTTGTGCCACGTATTGACTGGCTGAGCCGGCAGTCACCCAGCTAAAGCTTTGGCTGTCCCGGCATGATGGGAATTGTAGTTTTGCTACAGCTGGAGGGCCGATGGTTCCCCATCCCTGGTATAAACCATCTCTACTCAAACTTCTTGGTATGGCTCCAGCGCTGCCGTCCACTGTCCCCTGGCTGCTTCCTAGTATGAGCGGGAACGCAGGACATGACAAGTCAGGACACCAAAAAATCCCTTGATAAAGCTAAGCGAAACGCGCGTAGGGTGAGAGGGACTTGGCTGAATACACGCATCCTCCTGGGTTAGTATACATGTAATATGATTGGGTGACTTCACCTGTTGTGTGGTACCTATCCACTACCCTTGGCACTTTATGGGTTTTTGCCTGTTTGAAGAAAAAACTATTTTTCTCTTGCCATTCTATGTCTTTCTTCCTGCTTTTGTTCGCCATCTAGTGGAGGCTTCCTGCATTACAGCATCCATACTTTTTCCTATGAGCATTCTCTATGCATGTGCAATATATTATTCTATAAAGTATATATGTCCCCTCACCAATTTCTTTATTGTATGGTTCTGTTTCATCTTTTTTCATTGTTTTAATGAATTTTATTAAGTATTAAATTATTTAAATAAAGATTACAATAATATTTATTGTTCTGCATTCTTTGTATCCCTTTGTGGATCCGTTTTTGTTTGATTTAAGTCAGGACACCGCTCAGACCAGGCAGCAGCTGGGGGACAGGAAACCCATGCGCTGGAGCTGGCAAAGTACGTGCATGTCGCCTGTTTGATTTAAAAAAAACAAAAAAACAAATGTCAGACCCCGGACATCTCCTTTAGGGTGCCTTCACACTTACCGACTCGCAGCGTTAATAACGCTGCAAGTCGGCTAGGTCCTGGCAGATCACTGTCAGTACATACACGCAGCAGTCTGAACTACTGCTGCGTGTATGTAAATCTGGCGGCCCCTTAACCCCTTCTGATGCCGGCCGCCTCCCGCTCTGCTCTTTATACATTACCTCCTCGCCCCACGGGGTCCCAACGTCCTGCTCTCCCGCCTGGCCAATAAGTGGCTGCGGCAGGGCAACACACTGATTGGCCGGGCGTGAGAGCAGGACGCCGGGACCCCGTGGAGCGAGGAGGTATGTATACAGAGCGGAGCAGGAGGCGGCCGGCATCAGAAGGGGTTAAGTGGCCGGCAGATTTACGTACACGCAGCGGTCTGAACGACTATGTACTGAGCGGTATGTACTGACAGTGATCTGCCAGGACCTATCCGACTCGCAGCGTTATTAACGCTGCGAGTTGGTAGATGTTAAGGCAGCCTTAGGTTAGATTCACACAGGATGGATCAGCAGTGAATTTCACGCCTACAGTTCACAGTGAAATGCGCTGCAGATCCCAAACTGTCATTTTCAATGAGATTACATGCACGCAGCAGGATTGTCATCCCGCTAATAGTATGTAAATGCCGGCTCCCTTAACCCACCGCCGCCCAGAGCATACTCTATGTGGTCCGTGCTCCGGCTGCATCAGAGGTTCCCTGTCCCCGTAGGTCTTGCTCAGCCAATCAGTGCCAAGCCCGGCCCGGCCACAGTCACTGATTGGCTGGGTGGGACCTATGGGAGCCTCAGATGCAGCCAGAACAGGGATCAGGTACAGGCGGCAGGTAAAGGGGATCAGCATTTACATTCTCGCAGCGGGATGACAATGTTCTTTCTTGACGTAACTTTTTGCATGTGAGTTTTTTTATTGTTTGCAGTGGTTGGGTGTGATCAGAGGGCAGAATCCACAATTAATGAATGGAAACAAATGTGATCTATAATGTTTTTATTTTTCTTTCGTTACACAGTCTTTATCTTGATATACGATAATGTAATATTTTTATTGCTATTTGAAGAGGAACCTTCATCCTTGTGCTCTTCCTGTGCAGTTCATGTAATAGTGTCTGGAAAGGCTATTGTCCCCAGAGCATTGTTTCGGTCCACCACCGGCTGGGTTGGGGCAGTGCTCGTAAAGGCCTTACTGGAGACACGACTACATTAACAGCACAGGAGCAGCGCCAAGGATGAAGGGGATGGATATACCTCTCTTCACTGCACCCTGTGAACAATAGGGACATATCATCAGGTCAGATTCATCAAACCTCCTGAACCCCCCGAAAAACTGAGGAACAATAGTACGGCCTAAATTTTAATAAATAAAGAATTTAAAAAGAATGTTTTAGACCGATTTATTTCTTGGCCTTGTCTATCAGCAGGATTATGAGCCTTTGATGCAGAGATTTTATTTTCTGGGTGTAATTTGCCTGGAAGGTCAAAGTCAGTTTCTCTCGCACATTTTTGAGCAAAGATGGGCTGTGACAATCGGGGATGTTCAAC
The DNA here is from genome assembly GCF_027789765.1 of Dendropsophus ebraccatus. Classification (NCBI taxonomy): domain Eukaryota; kingdom Metazoa; phylum Chordata; class Amphibia; order Anura; family Hylidae; genus Dendropsophus; species Dendropsophus ebraccatus. Next base: position 71,047,140 of record NC_091468.1, on the reverse strand, counting down.
AATGTATGGAAAAAGTCCATCCACAACTCTGCATGTTCCAATCTGAAATAAAAGGAGAAAAAAAATCATTTAAAATCTGCTATAAAGGAGAGAAATATGAGAAAGTGTTACATAGAAAATCTAGTCAAAATCATCTTCATTTGTGTTATAGACTGCTTATAATTAAGCAGGTAGCTTGTCTCATACAGTCAGACTGAGCTCAGAGCTGGGGAAAGAAGTGCTCAGCCTTGCGCTTCTCCTGCCTATATCTACACACTGGATTGGTCATAGTCTGAGTGATCTCAAACGTTTTACACATCTCTGTGTCTCAGGGACACTTTAAGGGCCATTTTCTTTCGGAATTCAGTAGTGGTCCTCCATGGCAGGCTTGACATTGATCGTCATTTATGTATCTGTGACACAGTGAATTTATTTTCTTTAATATTTCCCTAATAACTGACCGTTTAAAGCGTCCATCTGTCTTCCATGCTCCATCCTCTTCGCAGACTTTCATGTAGTTGCCAAACAGCATACAATAAACCGTTCCAGCCACTCCAAAGTAGTCCGTCTGTAAGAGGTTATAAAAAGATGGTGATTAAAGATGGGCAAATGGACAGTAAAAATTAAGTCAATCACTTTGTTAGGTCGGCAGATAAGCCGGCTGCTATTGAATTCCATGCCACTCTGTTTAGGTGCCTGGAAAAGCTGGACCCAGTCCTGGGAAACTAGGTGAAGTCTTCCAGGACTGGATCCAGCTTTTCCCTGCACTTGGAGAGAAGTGTCATAGACACCAAAGGCAGACAGCTGATGAGCGGACCACCAAGCTAACAAAGCGCTTCACTTCGTTTTTACTGTAAATTCGCAGATCTCTAACAGTGATAAATCCTGGGCAGGTTATGTACCTGGGAGAGAAGGGATAAGCCAGACATGTGACAGGAATCAGTGATAGGGAGTGTAAGGATATACAGCACAGTACCTGATAATTCCACGGCTTATTGGAAAGCATCTCAACACACTGAAATCCTGAGGTCTCACACTTTGAGGTGAATGCTGTTCCCTTGGGGAAGAGAGTCATATCTATACTCTGACCTAGATCGATTAGCGCCAGTCCATGGGATAAAAGGTCCAGGTTAACGGGATCACAATCCAAAAACCTGAGATACAAGAAACAAAAAACTGGCATAAAAAGAGCTCACACGGCTAAGAGAGATTATGGGAGACAAGCGGCGCCGCAGAAATAAGTAGCCCTAGGCTATAGGTCAGTCTGGGAGTGGAGAGGTTTAGTGGCTATACTATACATGCGGATTTCATGAGTCTCAAACACAATCCAGGAGAGTTAGTGGCATATACCACATTTTCTTAGTTGTACAACGGAACAGATTACCGGAACTACAGATGAGTGAATCTACAGTAGGAACAAAGCAAAGTTTCCCAGGACCAAATCCATCTTTTCCCAACACCTGGCGAGGGGGGGGGGGGGCAGACTTCATCCCGCAGCCTATTGAGGGAATCCTGAAAAGAACAAAGCGCTACTGTATCTCTAAATCGGAACTCCCAGCATGGGAGTTCCCATAATCCATTCTGTTGCACGCCACACGTATATACATGGTACGTGGGAGTAAAACCCAAGAAGTTTCTGCATCTCCAGGACATATTTTAACTGTCCTAATTGCTAGATGCCGTTTCGACTACTTTACTATTTTACTATCAACAGGTGAGACCAATCTAACCTGCCGATATGTCCCTGTTGCAAAGGAGACACTGAGGAGGAAGGTTGGTCGCTCATAGTGTCTCTTCCTCCTCGGCACCGTTCTGATGCACTTAGTCGTGCGCTCTATGATCCGGTGAGACTGAAACAAACACTGGTGGCAGCAGAGGAGCCGGTGTTGACCCTTACTGCGGCCACTTAACAGAAACGGCTGTGTAAAGCAAAAATACATTTTAATGGAGTTATATTACAAAGTATTACAACCTTTTGGAGTTTTAGAGTAACTTTTGTAAATGCAGCTTTACACGGATCTACAGCAAAGTGTACTCTATAATGAAGAGAATACACGCCGTCACCCAGCTGCGCTAGAACAGCTGCAGGAAAAAAAATACAGGGAGCAAGAAATAGATAAAATGTGGAAGCATTTACCTTTCTCCCAGTGCAAAGTTGTCAGGTTTGATGTCACCATGGATGATCCTGATGTCATGGAGCTGCTCAATCATATATAGGATGTTGATGGCAAAGTACATAACTAGTGGCATTGGCATCACTTTCCCAGGCAACTCCTTGTACAAATTGATTGCATTCTAAAAAATATAAAAAATATCAAAAAGCCCAATTTGAACAAGGAAAATATTAGCACAAACATTCCATAAATCCAGCACTTAACCCTTAGAGGACAGAGCCAATTTAAATTTTTGAGTTTTTGTTTTTCCCTCCTTGTGCTTAAAAGGCCATAGCAGTTGCGTTTTTCCACCTAGAAACCCACATGAGCCCTTATCCTTATTTTTTGCGTCACTAATTGTACTTTGCAATGACAGGCTGAATTTTTGCATAAAGTACAATGCAAAACCAGAAAAAATTTCAATGTGTGGTGAAAAAAAAAAACGCATTTCTTTTGTTTTTTTTTTCGTTTTTACGCCGTTTGCCCTGGTGTAAAACTGACTTGTTATATATTTTCCTCAAGTCGTTACGATTACAACGATATGTAACATGTATAACTTTTATTGTATCTGATGGCCTGTAAAAAATTCAAACCATTGTTAACAAATATGTTCCTTAAAATCGCTCCATTCCCAGGCTTATAGCGCTTTTATCCTTTGGTCTATGGGGCTGTGTGAGGTGTCAGTTTTTGCGCCATGATGTGTTCTTTCTATCGGTACCTTAATTGCGCACGTGCAACTTTTTGATCGCTTTTTATTACATTTTTTCTGGATTTGATGCGACCAAAAATGTGCAATTTTTCACTTTGGGATTTTTTTGACGCGGACGCCATTTACCCTGCGAGATCGGGAATGTGATTAATTATTAGTTTGGGCGATTACACACATGTTTATTTATTTATTTATAACCTGGGAAAAGGGGGGTGATTCACACTTTTATTAGGGGAGGGGGCTTTTTATTATTAACACTTTTTTTTTCTTTTACACTTATACTAGTATCCCCCCTGGGGGACTTCTAGCATAAGTACACTGATCTCTCATTGCGCACTGACCCGCACCTCTCACTCCCGTCTCCAGGACGTCACCCGAGCTGCACCAGTTCTATGGAATGCATTACCCAAGACTGTCAGACTCACCTCCAATACACAAAGCTTCAACCGTGCCCTCAAAACACATCTGTTCAAACAGGCTTACCAGGATCCCTAAATCGGCTCCCCCCCCCCACTCCCCCAAATACATACGCCAGGCATTCAAGCACTTAGACCTGTGCAGGCGGCATTGGTTGGTGACGGATTTACCCACCTTTAACTGCACTGTCTTATTTATAAAGATGGCCGGACCATGCTAAAAAGGAAGGACTTTGCCCCTCTGCCACTATGTCCTCGCACCCCCTCCTGATAGTCTGTAAGCTCATGCATGCGAGCAGGGCCCTCAATCCTCATCTATGGATAATTATATATCTCTGTAATGTCTGATTTTTGTCTATGTATGTACCCCAGAATTGTAAAGTACTGCGGAATCTGTTGGCGCTATATAAATAAAAATTCTTTTTATTATTTATTATTGAGATCTATGCTGCATAGATCGATGAGATAGGCACTTTGATTGCTTCCGGCTGCTGGAGCCGGAAGCAATCGAGTGCTGAGCCGGGAACAACAACATTACGGTGCAGACCCCGGCCCGAGACGGACGTGTGGATCGCTCCTCCGGGATGGCGATCCACCCCACTAGACACCAGGGATGGCTGCATTCAAGTAATCGGATGCAGCTGTCAACTTTGACAGCTGCATCCGATTACTTTATTAGCGGAAGCGGAGATCGGACCGTGCCTGCTAATAGCCGCGGCCCCTGGCTACGAGTGGCACCCGAACCGCGGCGGTTCAGAGCGCGGCCGCCGCACAGCCCCACGGATACGTCCAGGGTCACCTAAGGGTGAAAGCGACTGTACCCACAATCTCAGTGTACCCACAATCGCTGTGTAACAGCCAGGGCTTACAAATGTAAGCTTGGCCATTAGACACAGCGCTGCCGGATTAAAAGTTGTTTTTATGACAATAACTGCGTCCCCTGCCGAACGGACCCCAGGACAGATCTTGGATTAAAAGCAGCTATCCGAAGGTACAAGTTGTTTGGAGGGGACAGATTGTGGGTACAGAGTCGCTTTAAAGGGGTACTCCAGCGAACTTTTATTTCAAATCAACTGGTTTCAGATAGTTATATAGATTTGTAATTTTATTTTATTTTAAAATCTCCAGTCTTCCAGTACTTATCAGCTGCTGTATGTCCTGCAGAAAGTGATGTATTCTTGCCAGTCTGACACAGTGCTCTCTGCTGCCACCTCTGTCCATGTCAGGAACTGTCCAGAGCAGGAGAGGTTTTCTATGGGGATTTGCTGCTGCTCTGGACAGTTCCTGACATGGACAGAGGTGGCAGCAGAGAGCACTGTGTCAGACTGGAGAGAATACACCACTTCCTGCAGGACATACAGCAGCTGATAAGTACTGTAAGACTTGAGATTTTTGGCGAACAACCCCTTTAATGTGTCTCATTAATTCCACACTTTATCCTGATCAAGAAGAATGTGAATCCCATCTATGTTCACATCTTTCTTACAGAATTCTTATAAACTTCAGCAAGTGAAAGAAAAAAAATTCTTAGAAAGGGATACTTTCTAAAGAGAATTTTTTTTAATACATTGCTTTAAAAATATTACTTTTACTCTAGCTATGCGCATGCAATGTCTGAGCTCATTTGCCATGATATCTTACCAGCAGTGACCCCAGTCTGTACAGATCCCCCTCCAGCACACTCCCATTCTGGAATATATGTGCAGAATGGAAACTGATGTAGAGATGCTGTAACTCTGGCCTTATCCGTTGTGTTATCTGTGTTCCGATGTAGAACTCCCATGGCTTTGCTGGCTTCTGCACCTGTGTATGAGACAGGAGGCGTTTAGGATGCTATTGGCACAGTGTTACACAATGTCTCTTATAACACCAAAACTTTTATGGTTACCTTCAAAATTACTTTCTGGTTGCTCTGTGTCTCGATATCGAGTCTGGACGCTGAATATACACGTGCAAAAGCTCCCTCTCCGAGTAATTGTTCAACAATATAGGATTGTGAGCCTGAAATATAAAAGAGTCAGATAAATAACGTAAAACGTATGGCAGACAAAAAGTTAATGGCAAAAACATTTTTTGTTTATATCAACTGGTTTTAGAAAGTTAGATTAGTAATTTACTTCTTTTTAAAAATCTCCAGTCTTCCAGTACTTATCAGCTGCTGTATGTCCTGCAGGAAGTGTTGTATTCTCTTCAGTCTGACACAGTGCTCTCTGCTGCCACCTCTGTCCATGTCAGGAACTGTCCAGAGCAGGAGAGGTTTTCTATGGGGATTTGCTACTGCTCTGGACAGTTCCTGACATGGACAGAGGTGGCAGCATAGAGCACTGTGTCAGACTGGAGAGAATGCACCACTTCCTGCAGGGCATACAGCAGCTGATAAGTACTGAAAGACTGGAGAATTTAAAATGGAAGCAAATTAAAAATCTATATAACTTTCTGACACCAGATGATTTAAAAGAAAAAGAAAATGTTGGAGTACCACTTTAATCTGTCAAATCTCTAGCTTGTTTACTGGAAACTCTGGGTGTTCAACATATGTAAAATGCAACACTGGGCTGTATACCAATGACATGTAACATCTGCAGTCAGTAATATTCCTAAAATGTACACATATTGAATAACTCGTTCCTTTATTATTGCATAAGCTAATAGACATTAACACCACAGACTGTGGAGGCAGGAGATACAGAATCACAGAAAACATATATAATGTGCAGCAAACAATACATACAACATACATATAGTTTCGCCCTTTGGTGGTGGATGTGGTCAAGTGCACAGTGCTTACTGTATTGCCAAAACACTCTAGGCCAATAAATACATGTAAACAATGTTATGGGTGTCACCATGGGAGCTCCCTAAGGAAGCTTGGACAAAGTGTTGGAGCAGCGGTGGAGGCCAGGTACCCTGGATGATTTATACTCTTGGGATTTACCAAGCTGGCATCCTTATCATTTTTCACATGTATTTATTGGCAATCCAGCAAGCACTGTGCACTTCACCAAGTCCACCACCGGAGGGCAACCCCGTGAGAGCTTGTGGGTGTTTGCCGGATCCTCAGCTGATTGCTGGCACTTTTATATGGGACGAAAATTAGCACGTGTAGAAGGCCCTTATGCCCAATAACAGAGGTTATTGGACAGTAATGTGTATCAGAGGTGTTATCTGTCCTGCGCATATCCTTACAGCAAGGAAAGTGCACACAGACTTTTCCCAGTTTTTTGGGATGCCCATTACACAACTGATTAAAAGATCTGATGTAGTAAACACGATGGAAACATTACTATGAAATATATGACTGAACCATCTACATGTTCACACTGGTGATCGGCTCTACAGGGTTATAGTTATACAAGACCAGGGAAAGTCCGGATATGAACTAAACATTGGATTTTCTTACCCAGTTTTGTTGGTGTTTTCAGTTTAAAGGATGGGACATTTGTTTGCCACTGGTGGTAACAGCTTAGGGAGGTAAGAGGTGTTGGTAGCTGAGACAAAAAGCTGGAAATGAGCTTGTCGTCCCAGGCATCATGCACTATTATGTGTTCTGGAGAAAAATAATGTAATAACAGAGACTGAAAAAAAGTATAACGTATTACTAAGATATAACACAGCTGCTTATCACTGTTAGTGCACCCCGCTGTACATTGGAGCTGTACAAAAGTATACCACAGACTCCACTGAGCAGAGGCTGCCGGTCCATATGGCTGTGCGTCTGTGCAGAGCAAGCAGTGACTATTATAGTGATCACCACTCTGTGCACCTGGCTCAAGAACACAGCAGCACTGACAGGCAGCTTCCCCTCCTGTATTGTTGGTTCTGATAAGAATATATAGTATAACGCTGTCCAGCAGCATCAGATCAAACACAGTAGACTGGGAACTGAAGGGCTTTAAGAGCCTGTCAGTAGGATTATGGCGTCCTATCTGAGGGTAGTATAAACTAGTGACAGAGAAGCTGAGCAGGATGATGTTTCACTTACATTGTTCTGTGCAGCTGATCCAGAGATCTCCTCCTGAATAACATGGACAATAAGTAGTCCTCTCCAATATGTGCGTGTGCTCAGTAGTCCTGGATATTCATGAGAAGTAGAAAACTCCGCCCACCAGCTGCTGATTGGCAGTTATCTATTCATGCTGTGTATAGGCAGTCACCTGTCAATCAGCAGCTGGAGGGCGGGGGAGGGGTGTGGCAAGAATCTTATTCTCCTGCATATTAGGAGAACGGCTGAACAGAATGAAGTAATAAACCGATCTGTTCAGCATTTCTGTCACCAGTTCATTCTGTCCTTATTTAAGGCAACATAAACCTAGTGACCAATTTCCCTTTAAACAGCCACGCAGTTCTCGACATGAATGTTGGTGGCAGCAGAGGGGCCTTTGCCTCCCCTTACTTCTGCCACTTAACTAAAATGTTTAATTTTTCCTTTATATGTCATCTTAAAGAGCAAAAAGCTCAAAAAGATGATGATCTTGTCCCCCTTCCCCCGTCACCTGAGGCAGCCGGGACCTATAACAATTTATCTTCATGACATCAGTTATGGCCTCCCTTCCCCGACTTCTATACGGGCCTGTTAGTTCTGATTGCTTACAACTACTGTAAGGTCTATTTTAAAAAGGAATTTACTGAAAATGTGAGACCATATTATATTACGGACCTTGTACACACACATCTATAGCTGTTTCTTGATTGGACGCCTCGGGCTCTTCTTCCTCGTGGACAGTGAACGGCTGCGATGTTATACCCCAGGGGTCTTCAATATTTATTGTACTGCGCTGTAAGGTATCGGAGAGTTTACATGCTGCCAGGCGCTTCCCCGTCCGATCAACCTCATCTGTTTCTAAAGCAACTTGTGGATCCTGCAGGGGTAACGTACTAGAGGAGGAAGGAGATGGAACAATGACTTATCTTAGATTGTTCAAGACATGGCCGCACATTTAGTTAGTGTATAGTTAGTTTTCAATTTGATCACAGTGACTAAAGCCCACGAACCGCTTCACAGTACCGGATTCATGAGGGCACCGGGTTTATAGATGTGCAGCCATGTAAGTTTCTCTCTCCAATATACCTTAGTTTTCTTATTTTGGACGCCTGTACAACTTTATCTTCGGAACAGTCCAAGCCCATGTGACGGCCATCATCCACGGTCAGCGCATTTTCTAAGAGGTGAAATATGTAAGTTTTAAGAACAACAAAGTTCCTGGGAATAGCAGGTAGTGCACAGCAGTGTATTTGTAGTATAACCAATTTCCAGCATAATTTGTTACCTGAAAGTTTAAGTCATTAAAGTGGTACTGTGTATACGGATTAGAATATACAGTATTATTGTCAGTAATACTGTATGTCGCAGCCTTTGCAGAGTGAGCTGTGATGGTAAAAAGTATGGAAGGAATTTTTAGTCTCACCATGGGCAGCAACATATCAAGTTATATTTGATTGGAATACCCCTTTAAGAAAAGCATTTATTTCAGTTATTTTTGTGCAAAAGGAGCTGGAATTCTGGTGTATATAGCATTGTGTCATGTGCTTAAAAACTTAAATGTGCACATCACCTTAAAAACTTTTCATTAAAAATCTTTTTTTAAAAAAACAACTATTCATTAAAAGGGGTAGTGCGGCGTTTAACATTTATTCACTAAATAACACACATTACAGCCATCTTGTGTCGACGACGTCATCTTCGGGAGGCGAGGCGGGCCGGACCACTCCAGTCCTCCCTAATGCCAGCCCCCCTCTGCCGTGTCCTCACCTGCTCAGCTGCGATTGGCTGAGCACAGTTATATCCAGCCAATCGTGGCTGAGCAGCTGATGACGCGGCAGAGGGGGGCCGGCATGAGGGAGGGCTGGAGCGGTTCGGCCGGCCTCCCGAAGATTACGTCGTCAACCCAAGATGGCGGCCCGGGTTGACAGTGAACACGTACGCTTAATGCACAACACTTCCTGGGTGGGGGGGGGGGGGGGGGGGGGGGGGGGGCGGGAAACACGGGGAAGGGGGCCATTCACTTAAACAACACACATTACAAAGTTGTATAACTTTGTAATGTGTGTTATTTAGTAAATAAATGTTAAACGCCGCACTACCCCTTTAAAAGCACAAGAAAGCATTCTAGAGAAATAATGCAGAATAAGATACACGTGTCCATTGCAGGTTATTAATGAATAAAGCAGAAGCATAACAAGTGGTATGGTAATGTCAGTTCTACCTTTGTCTTCTGTAGTCTGCCAAGTTTGCTTCGGCTGCTTGTTAGTTGCAGGAGTTGATGCAAGTCGAGCGGCAAATGCAAAGTCTCCAGTACTGTTTGGGCTGGGAGCCAATGTTTTGTTGCAGCGTGCAGCCCATATGGTACAATCGTCCACCATTGACTCGGCCGTCTTAACCTCCTCCTGTTAAGAAAACAATTTTTTTACTAAAATTTTACTTCTGAGAAGTTTTTGCTTTGACAAGAGATTTGACTTACCCAGCTGTCATACAACCAAAATTACCTGCTTAAAAGGGGTATTCCACTTAAAAATAACTTTGATATGTTGCTGCCCATGGTGAGACTAACAATTCCTTCTATACTTATTATCCATTCAGTCTTCAGTTATGTTTGAGTGTGACATGTACAGTAGCATTTAAAGAGGTATTCCAGACAGACAGAAGGAGTGCTAAAGGTAGGCTTTGCTTTACAAAGCTGGGGTGGGGGTCCAGAACATAAAAAAGCATACTAACCAACCACCGTGCAGCACATCCAGCTGCAATGTCACATTGCCCACTCATGGACTGTCAGTTTAGCCATTCAGAGACTGGGGCAGGACCCTTCAACTCACTGGCTGAGTGAGCGGGCAATCCCTCCGCCACACCATGACGTTGCAGCAGCAGGAGCCAGGTATTTGACTATCGAAAGTCTGGAAGCTGAGAGCGGCGCAGTGGGGGCACAGGGATGGGTAAGTATACTTTTATTATTATTTTCCCTCACCCGCCTGCTTGTGTTTTTTTACTTTGGTAACCCCCTTCTTTAAAGCCTAACTATTAAAACAAATTAGTCGTAAGCAACAAACATTTCTATCGAGGCACACATATACATAATCTTATCAGAATCACATGTATGGTAACAAAAAGAAAGATGCTTTACGTTTTTGAGAGCGGGCTTAAGAGACGGTCGCTCTCCAAAAGTTCTCACTTCCACCGGTTTAACTTGAGATGTCCTGGAAAAAAGGAAATGGTGGTTAGCTACTTCTCTCGAAGTGTTGTGTGCTACAAAAAAGAGGATTTTTTTGTACTCACCGTAAAATCCCTTTCTTGTGGCTTCATTGGGGGACACAGCACCAGTGGGTATAGGCTACTGCCACTAGGAGGCGACACTAGACAGAAGAAGAAGTGACTCCGCCTGGCAGCCTATACCCCTCCTACAGACACCAGGCTAACTCAGTTTAGTCACAAGCAGTAGAAAGTAGTAACAAAAACAGGCAAAAAAAAAACCAGGCTGGTCCCGGGAACGAAAAAACCCCAAGAACAGAACAAGCCCCGGGAGCACAACCTCAAACAGGGTGGGAGCTGTGTCCCCCAATGAAGCCACAAGAAAGGGATTTTACGGTGAGTACAAAAAAATCCTCTTTTCTTGTGCCTGTCATTGGGGGACACAGCACCAGTGGGACGTACAAAAGCAGTCCCAGAGGGTGGGGAAAGAAGATTACAATCCCCATGCGGCCTGCCTAACGCACGGCGGCCTGCAGAACCTTGCGGCCCAGACTGGCGTCAGAGGAAGCCAGGATATGGACCTGATAAAACTTTGAAAAAGTGTGAACTGAAGACCAGGTGGCGGCCTTGCAGACCTGGGACACTGAGGCCTGATGGCGAACCGCCCAAGAGGCCCCCACAGCTCGAGTAGAATGAGCGGTGACCCGAAAAGGAGGAGCCCTGCCACGAACGCGGTAGGCCTCTGCGATGGCTGCCCTGATCCAACGCCCAATGGTGGTCTTGGAAGCCGCCAGCCCCTTGCGCGGACCCGACGGGACCACGAACAAGGAATCCGAGCGGCGGAAGGAAGCAGTGACTGACAAGTAGATCCGTATGGCCCGGACAAGGTCCAAACAATGCAGGGACCGTTCCCTAGGATGGGAGGGCGCAGGGCAAAAAGAGGGGAGAATGATGTCCTCATTAAGGTGGAATGCAGACACGACCTTCGGCAGGAAGGAAGGAAGAGGACGAAGCACCACCTTGTCCTTGTGAAGGACTAGATAAGGGGAGCGACAAGAGAGCGCTGCCAGTTCAGACACCCTACGGATGGAGGTAACCGCCACCAGGAAGGCGACTTTCCAAGAAAGGAAACAAAGAGACACCTCCCGAAGAGGCTCAAAGGGAGGACCTTGCAGAACCTCGAGGACTAAATTAAGGTCCCAGGGCTCTAAAGGCTGACGAAAAGGAGGGGCCAAATGGACCACCCCCTGAAGAAAGGTCTTCACCTGGGGGCGGAAAGCTAGAGCCCGCTGAAAAAGAACAGACAGGGCGGAAATCTGCGAACGCAAAGTGGAATGACTGAGGCCTTTATCCAGCCCGGACTGTAAAAAGGAAAGAATCTTGGGCGTGGAACACACCAAGGGGTGAAAATTATTCTGTTCGCACCAAGAAAAGAAGGCCTTCCACACGCGATGGTAGACCCGAGCTGACTGAGGCTTACGGGCCTTAAGCATGGTTTGGATGACTGGTTCCGAGAACCCACGAAACCTCAACACCGCGGCCTCAACAGCCACGCCGTCAAACTCAGCTGAGGTAAATTGGGGTGGAATATTGGCCCTTGTGAAAGGAGGTCGGCCCGCAGGGGAAGGCGCCAGGGGGCGTCGGCCAGGAGGTGCACTACGTCGGCGTACCAGGACCGGCGCGGCCAGTCTGGAGCGACAAGAATGGCGGGAACGCCGAGTGCCTTGATGCGCTTCAGGACTCGTGGGAGAATGGGCAGAGGAGGAAAGGCGTAAACCAGGGAGAACTGCTCCCATGGGGTCACCAAGGCGTCGACCGCGAACGCGCAAGGATCCCGGGCCCGAGTCACATAGATGGGGAGTTTGTGGTTCAGCCTGGAGGCGAAGAGATCCACATCTGGGGATCCCCACCGCCGGCAGATTTGAAGAAACACCTCGGGATGTAGAGCCCATTCGCCCTGATCCAGTCTTTCGCGGCTGAGGTAGTCCGCCGCCCAATTGTCCACCCCGGGAATGTGGACTGCCGAGAGAGCTGGAACAACCCGCTCCGCCCAACGGAGAATGCGAGCGGCCTCGGTCATGACAGAGCGGCTCCTGGTGCCGCCTTGACGGTTCAGATAGGCAACGGCGGTGACGTTGTCGGTCTGAACACGGACCGGATAACCCCTCAGGCGATCGGTCCACTGAGACAGGGCGAGAAAGATGGCCCGGAGCTCCAGGATATTGATGTGAAGCCGAGCCTCTGTCGGCGACCAAGAGCCCTGAGCTGTGTGGCTCCCGAAGACAGCCCCCCACCCGGACAGGCTGGCATCCGTAGAGACGACCAGCCAATTGAGGGGGAGGAACGAGCGGCCGAGGAGGACCACCGGAGACGTCAACCACCAAAGAAGCTCCCTGCGAACAGCAGGGGACAGGAGGATCTTCTTGTGGAGAGACAGAGGGGACCTGTCCCACTGCGACAGAATCGCTTGCTGCAGAGGGCGCGAATGAAACTGAGCAAAGGGGATCGCCTCGAAAGAGGAGACCATCTTGCCCAGGACTCGCATGCAAAGGCGAATCGAACAGGGGGCGCCCGAGCGGAGCAGAGAGACTGCCGAGCGCAGGGAGGCAACTTTGTTTGGAGGAAGGAGGACGCGGGCCATCTCGGTGTTGAATAGCATCCCGAGAAACTCCATAGAGCGGGAGGGAAGTAGGGAAGATTTTTGATAATTGATCACCCAACCGAAATTGGTCAAGAGATCGAGTGTGATCTGGAGGCTGGACAAAGTGTCCTGCTTGGAGCGGCCCTTTACCAAAAGGTCGTCCAGGTATGGCAGGACAGCCACCCCCTTTGACCGAAGCAGAGCCATCAAAGGTGCAAGGATCTTGGTAAAGACCCGAGGCGCCGTGGCGAGCCCGAAGGGCAGGGCAACGAACTGGAAATGTCCAGAACCGACGGCGAAACGTAGGAAACGTTGATGACTGGCTGCGATGGGAACATGCAGATAGGCGTCGCGGATGTCTATAGAAGCAAGAAATTCGTCCTGCTCTAGAGACGCGACCACCGACCGCAAGGATTCCATGCGGAACCGCCGAAGGCGAACAAACCTGTTCAGCCGTTTCAAATCCAGGATAGGACGGACCGAGCCGTCCTTTTTGGGGACTGTGAACAGATTGGAATAGAATCCCTGGAAGTGCTCGGAGGGAGGAACTGGGACCACAACTCCTTGAGCTAGGAGATTCTGAACCGCCCGAAAAAGCTCGGAAAGCCGTGCCGAAGAGCGTGGGAGATTTGATGGAAAAAAGCGAGGAGGTGGAATGCACACAAACTCGATTTTGTACCCTGAGGACACCACCTCCCGAGCCCACACATCGGACACATGGGCGAGCCAAATCTCCTTGAAGGAGAGCAGACGACCCCCTACTTGAGGGAGAGACCCGAGTGGTGAAGGACCCTCAGGAAGAAGACTTGGGTGCAGGACCCTTAGAAGGGCGAGAACGGGGCTGCCAGGTGGGGCGGGGTTTGAAGGAGGGCTTCCTAGAAGGAGCTGGAGGCGTATCCTTAGCCGGGCGACGACGTGCCGGAGGCTCAAAAGAGCGGAAACGGCTGGAACGCCTGGGAGGCTGAGGGCGCCGGGATCGGTTTTGAGGAAGCAAGGAGCTCTTCCCCCCCGTAGCGTCCGAGATTATCTTATCCAGCCGCTCCCCAAAAAGTCTGTTTCCTGCAAAGGGAAGAGAAGTCAGAGCCTTCTTGGAGGCGGCGTCAGCTGACCAGCATTTTAACCAGACAGAGCGTCGGATGGCTACAGAGTTTGCCAGGGCCCGCGCAGACAAACGAGCAGCTTCCTGAGAAGCGTCGCACAAGTATTTGGACGCATGTAGAATTTGTGAGGCCAGAGACAGGAGATCCTCACGCGGGGTGTCCAGGGAGAGGTCATGGACTAACTGCCTGGCCCAAGAGGAACAAGCCTTGCTGACCCAGGATGCAGCAAAGGTAGGACGTAGGGCCGAACCAGCTGCAACAAAGACAGACTTCGAAAAAGCGTCGATTTTCTTGTCCACCGGGTCAGTGAGTGAAGCACCATCTGCCAGAGGCAGAGTAGTTGACTTGGAGAGTCGAGAAACTGGAGGATCCACAGATGGGGGCACTGTCCATGTAGTGACCAGGTCAGGGGAGAAGGGAAACAAAGCCTCGGCACGCTTAGAGGATGGAATCCGCCGGTCAGGGTGATTCCACTCCTTGGCTAGGAGGTCCTCAAAATCCTTATGGCTGGGAAAAACCAATGGCTGTCGCTTCTGGCGACGGAAGGAAACCTCACTCTTGGAGGTAGAAGAGGACTCCTCCTCAATATGTAAGGTGTCTCGCACTGCACGGATCAAGGCTTGCACTGCAGAGGCCAGCTGATCCTCCCTGTCAGACTCTGAAGCAGAGTCAGAGGGGTCCCCCGAGGTGGCGGAGAGGGGTCGCTGGGAAGCGGAACCGCCTGCAGTGGATCTGGGAGGAGAAAGGTCTGAGGAACACCTAGAGGGCGACCGTGAGACAGAGAGTCTAGGTCTCTTATGAGACCGTCCTCTGGAAGGGGAGTCAGGAGATACCCTGGAGGGTCCTGCTGCTGGAGGCGCCTGAGAGGGCAACCGCTCAATGGCATGGATCATGACCTGCGACAGCTTAGAGAGGTCACCGATCGCCTGGGACAGGGATCTAGCCCACTCAGGAGAAGCTACATCAGGACCTGGAGGGGGGGCCTCCTGGGAAGTGGCACCAGGGTTAAGGCATAGCAGGCAGAGGGAACCAGGCTGACCACAGGGGAATTTCTTATTGCAACGAGCACACGCAAAGTGTGTCGCCACAGCCGCGGGAGCGAGCTGCCTAGGGGGGTCATCCCGGGGACCAGACATGGTAGCTAGGGCTGTTAGCCTGGGGAGTGGAGGAGGGGAATATCACCCACTGGGTGAGCCTACCAGACCCTGGAGTTGCTGCTGCACTGGATGCTGGAGCTGCTGCCGCACTGGATGCTGGAGCTGCTGCCGCACTGGATGCTGGAGCTGCACTGGAACGACTGCACTGGATGCTGGAGCTGCACTGGAACGACTGCACTGGAAGCTGTAGCTGGTGCACGCTGGAATAGCTGCACTGGATGCTAGACTGCTGCTGTGCACAGGGAGCTGAGGCTGCTGTACTGCAGAGATAACAGCAGGAGGCCACGAGCTGAAGCTGCTGCCGGCAAGAGGAGGAAGGGAGGGGGCAAGGAGGAAAAAGGTGGGGGCTACAGAGTAGCCAATAGGAGAAAGGGCTGTGGCGGGAGGAGCCGAAAAACGGGCGGGCGCCCCGCCCCCAGTGACGTCACTAGCGTGCGCCGACGCGGCCTAGCTCCGGCAGAAGCCGGGGCCTAAATTTGTGGGGCAGGCCGGCGGCAGTGAGACGGCGGCGCGGAGCGCCAGAAAACGCGACCGGAAAGGGAGAGAGGAGCCCAGCAATCCCCCAGCTGTCCCTTATGAAGCCGCTGCGGGCTGCAGTGGCTCCTGGATGAAAGGGGGTGGGCATCAGCCCAGGCTAGGAGGGAGATGAGAAGGGGGATCAGGAGACAACCTGTCCAGTAGGACAGGGGATAGAGGAGAGAGGGCTGCGCTGCAGGGAAGTGTGCACTGTGGCAATGGGGACTAGGGAGAGCAGGCAAGAGGCTACTGGTTGCCCTAGCCAGGATGACCCCCCCCCCCCAAGGACAGGACTACTCACCTGTCCGGCGTCTTCGGGTGCTCGCAGGGTCACCCCCTCGGTAACCTCGCACCTGGGTGGGGTACCGGCATCCTGCGCAGGGAGCTGGCAATGGGGGACGGGTGACCGGCGCATGGGAAGTGAAAACTTCCAGTGCACCCTCAGGGGGAGGCTACGTCTGGTGTGGCAGCCCACGCCGACGGTCCCCCTGATAACCTAGAAAGAAAGAAAAAGAAATAAAACTAAAATAATAAAGAGGTGCGTGGCACCTGTGTCTACCTCATACGGACACTAGACTAAAACTGAGTTAGCCTGGTGTCTGTAGGAGGGGTATAGGCTGCCAGGCGGAGTCACTTCTTCTTCTGTCTAGTGTCGCCTCCTAGTGGCAGTAGCCTATACCCACTGGTGCTGTGTCCCCCAATGACAGGCACAAGAAAAACCTTTATTTCAGGGACTTGTCAATGGTTTTCACCGGTCTGGTTCTGAGAGTTCACAGACATACTGATCAGGAGAAAGAGCGCCTCTGCTCCCACTCCAAGGACGGGGGTGGGGGATGGCTGGAAAAAAAAAAAAAAAAAAAAAAAAAAAAAAAAGTCAGGCTCCATAGAGCTCCATTACAAGTCTGACTTTTTTTTTTTTTTTTTTTTCTAACTCGGATCAGAGAGTGGATTCATTGCAGTGTGGTCTTCTCCCGATCAGTACAGGTGTGAACACTCAAACCCGGACTGATGAAACATTTGACATGTCTCTATGTCTTCTCTATAACAGGTTAAGTTTTTTTGTAACGACAGTGACACTTTCAGTTGCACCAAACAATTCCTGTACACCACTGTGCATACAGACCCCTTCACTTTAGCCGTGTCATCTTCAAAGATGCAAAAGGCAGAAGGCAATGCGGGAGCGGCAGTGTGCAGACTCAGGAAACCTCCTCCAGCTGAATTTGTGGCATCTATGTAAAGAAGAAAAAAAAAAAAAACTTTATTTTTGGTAATCAAGTAAATTACTAATGTTACAGAAGTTTTAACAGTGAAGACAATAGACTTTAAACGCAGCACATGGGACTTTTGCTTGAACAAGGTCTATTCTTCTGAACAGGATAAGGAGCACTTTCAATGACTGGGCTGGTGCTGAGAGTCACCAGAATGTGGGATGGACAGGCTGTATTCTGTCAGTGTAAATATCATGCAAACTGGGATGATGTACGGACTAACACTAACAGACTGTCCAGAAACTAGAATATACAGGATGACTGAATTGCAAAGTATTTGTTGTAAAACTTACTGTCATTTCTACACAAGGCCTCGATATCTGGTTTGCTTGAATCAGTAGCTTCAAATGGATTGTCGTCTTCATCACCAGCGACAGTGGACGTCTGGAAAATGTCCATGATGAAACCTGCAGGCAGAAGCATAAGAACTACAGACAGCTGTATACAGAATCAAGTATAGTAGCTTAAAGGGGTACTCTGGCAAAAATCTTTTTGTGTCAAATGAACTGGTGTCAGAAAGCTATAAAGATTTGTAATTTACTTCTATTTAAAAAATCTCCACTCTTTCAGTACTTATCAGCTGCTGAATGTTCTGCAGGAAGTGGTGTATTCTCTCCCCTGCGGCACAGTGCTCTCTGCTGCCACCTCTGTCCATGTCAGTAACTGTCCACAGCACAAGAGGTTTTCTATGGGGAATTGCTACTGCTCTGGTCAGAATGGAAAGAAAACAAACACTTCCTGCAGGACATACAGCAGCTGACAAGTACTGGAAGACTGGAGAGATTTTTTTACTAGAAGCAAATTACAAATCTATAAAACTTTCTGTTGATTTGAAAGAAACTTTTTCGCCAGAGTACCCCTTTAATATTTGTTACAAATGAGTCTTTTATGGAGCAGTTTATATTGTGACTCTTTAGCTAGAAACACATTTTCTTACTTTATCGACTGACCCATGAGTGGTTTGGCAAAAATGTTTCACCTTGCAGAAAACAGCAGTCTGTAGTATAGAGGCAGGATACAGACTGCTGTAATCTGATCAGCTTAGGTTCAGAACTGTGTATAAGGGTTAGGAAATGGACTGTAGGAAACCCAGTAATGAATACAAGAAAACAGATAAAGGGAAGGAAAAAAGAAAAAAAAAAAATCACTACTTCTATGCTGCCTGAACCACAAGTCATTGGGCGGCTTCAGTTTGCCCTCCCAGCCTTGATTGACCGATCACTCCCAATAGCAAAATGGGTGGAAATCTACCGACCACGGCAGATGGGTCTGGAAAAAGCCGCGTGGTTCAGGCAACATGAGTGGTTTAGAGAACTGATGCTAAACAGTTCATACGGTTTTCTGACTGTTCGGTCCATCATTTAGGACAGGTTTTGCTTTTTTCTTATATGTTTGCACACAGAATGAAGAGCTGAACAGTCCACTGTCCCGGCTTATTACAGCAATACTCTCTTACCCAGCGCTTCCCTTGTGTTGACTGTGGGTGACGGAAGGACTTTAGATGGAGTCGCCTGCACATATCCTAGTGATGTATTCGGAGTGATATGTGACGTATTTACTAACCCAGAAGAGTTTCCTATTATAGTAGATATACAAAGCAAGTACATTACGTTATTATATAGAGCATCAGGCTGACTGATTCATGATAAAGTGATTGAGATAACGGTGATATACTGACATTTCATTGTACTTTAACAAATTAACAGCTTTAAGTGTAACTATCATATGTAAAAACTTCTGACATGTCACAGCAACATATCAGAAGTGCGTATCGGAGGGGTCTGGGTTCCAGAAGTTCCATAGGTTCCCATCATAATTCCGTAGACTGCTCGTATTAGCAGTTATAAGGGAGGGGAAGGGGCAGACCGCACGCTACTGGGTGCTTGTGCCCCTTATTTCTAGCTATCGGCAGGGGTCTCAGCACCTAGACTCCCACTGACACGCAAGTTTTAAAAATGATTGTTACACTTTAAGGAGTTTGGAAAATGCTATAAATGAATAAAACCTACAAGGAGACAAACCTTACCTTCTCTCATCCCAGGTTGGAACTTCCCCATTATGGCACTGGAATTGGGAAACCTATGTTTAAATTTAAAAGAAAAAAGTTGGCAGAATTGACAAGACAACAGGAGTAAACATTGCTTTTTAATCTAACACAGCTGAACTTACGAAGGTTTTGATGCATCGGGGATAGCAGACGCTGACCTGTCTAGGAGTGCTGGTGGCTTCATTATCGTACTGCCAGGCAATGCCATGTGTAACGTCTGCTGCGAAACTGGATCAGGTCTTTGCTGTACGGAGCTGTTATGCTGTACTGGAGCAGAGAGCAGCGACAGCTGGTGCCCTGCAGGAACGATGCCGGCTTGGCTAACACTCACAGTTCCAAGAGACGGAGAAGGTTGTGGCGCGGGACGAGCAGGTATCTCTTTGGGAGTTGCAGACATGGGAGCTTGATGCAAGCTTAAAATAGTCTGAACTGGGAGATTAGGTGCTTCTAATTCCAATGGGGCTGCCATGACGGGAACAGGTTGAACCTTTAGGAAATATAATAAGATAATGCATGTTATAGATACATGAAGAAATGCAATCTCCATTTACAACAAATAGGGTAACCTGATGAAACATTGTTTTACTAATACAGGTGCCCACTATGTATCTGTCTCCTAGCTCTTATTCTGGCTAGAAAACAAAATGGTTTAAGAATGGTTTTATTATGTGTAGAAAGTGTTACTAGGTCACCTCCTCTAAACCAGTAAACCAGCTAATGGATATGACCATGTCAGGCATCTAGTACTCACTGATGTATGACCTTCACCATGCAATATCATGGGCATCAAACTCTTGCAGATAAAACTGTAGTGGTCATCGGTACATCCTAATAGATTGATCTATTTTCTCTTTAAAAAGGAGAAGTCCATTTTTTTCAAAAGAGTCGTAGAGAAGGTGGCTGAAGATAACATGCCCCTACCTCCCCGACTCCAGCACTGGGGTCCGCTGTCCTGCGCAGCAGTTCCCCGGTCGCTTCCTTGTCTGAGCAGGCAGCCAGGTTGTGATGTGTCTGCCCTGCTCAGCCAGTCAGCGGCCAGGGGACCAAGGGACAGCAACCCCTACGTTGGAACCGGGGAGGTAAGTGCATGTTATGTGCAGCCACTTCCTCATTCTAAATGTCAAAACAATTATGAAGTGAATGAAAGAGGAATTAGATTAAAGAACGAGTGGACTACCAATCCCAGCAGCACTTACAGGTTTCTTCTCTTCTGGAGAGGTGCGACCTGTGGACACTTGTACATTCAGCAAGCTGCTTAGTTGCTCCATCTTCTCTTTCAGCAGATGCTCGTGGAGAGCGGCTTCCTCTTTAACCTTCATGTATTTCTTCTCTTCTTCCGCTAATAATGAATACATACAGATTCTATTAAAACTGCCGATGCCCAAGACTAGCGGCCACCTCACACATGCGGCATAACAAGCTGTGCAGCTATAATGTGTAATGGCTGTAAGAGGGGTTTCAGGAATATTAAGTTATCTAGTAAAACTGATTTATCAGGTGTTTATGGCTACAAGTGTTACTTACTGATACTTAGATTACCAGTGTGTCCAAAAATAGCAAACTAGAAAACTATGAAAAAAAAATGGCACAGGTGGACCAGCAGCCTTCAGGCTTAGCCCAAAACGTCTTTAGGACACTGAGACACATTACAACCGTCCCTGTCCACGTCTGATGACCCAAATTGTGCTCCACGTCTTCATTTACAATTAGTGTTGAGCGGACCTGGCAAATGTTCAAGTTCGGTAACACTTTCCAAGCCCAAAATGCTCAGAGTTTGATTCCCCGTGGCTGCCAGAGAAACAGATAAAGCCTATGGCAGATCTGCTCACCACTACAAGTGCAGCTCCTTTTCTACCTCCCCTCCTTTCTAAGCTTCTAAATATTGCTATGCAAAGCCTAATATTGCAAAGCCTATCTAAAATTCTATGCAAAGCCTATTAAAAATGACCATTTTACAGGCTGCAAGTCTCTCATACGCCTCCCTGTCAGGTTGCCCATATGTACAGTAACCATCTAGCAGTAGCTGTGATATCTTCCAGTCATTATTATTCCGTTTTCCAATATGTTTTCATTTATTTTAAGTACTTTAATGCAAAAAGGCTCATAAAGTAGATGATCCCCCTTCTTACTTTCACCCTCTGTTGGTTGGCATGTCCCCCTCCGACAGTACGGCATTAGCTAAGTAAAGAAACTGTTGCATTTTGCGGACATAGTTGATCCAATTACACAGATCCTTCTACCCTTTGAAAGACTCTGAGAAAACCATGCTCTACCTGGGTCGGAGTACCTTCCCTATCTCGGTATTAGGCACTTCATGCAGTCAGTCTTTGGCCCCCTCACGGTCTCAAAACCAATGACTTTGGAGCAGCCAATTAGGGCTGATGGGTCTACTAGGGGTCTAATCTCTGCTATTTACCAAATTCTGAACTCGCCTGTGGGGGACTCACCGGTCCAGCATAAATATATGGATACACGGGAAGAGTCATTGGTTATGGCGATTACACCCGAGCTGTGGCAAGTGATATGGGGCAGGGCAGCGTCCTCATCAATCTGCACAAACTACAAAGAGACCCACTACAAATTGTTGATGTGTTGGTATCACACCCCTGAACTGCTATATAAGCTAAACAGTAACATCCCGCCAGTGTGCTGGAGATGCAACGGCTCAGTGAGCTCCCTGTCTTATCCATATCTTCTTGGACTGCTCTCTTATTACAGGCTATTGGTCCCCAGTGGCAGCATTACTTTCCTCAGTCCTTAATATTCACATTCGTTTGGACCCTTTGGTCTTTCTATTTAATGTTACGCCTAAAGCTTTGGTGCAAAAAATCTACTAAATTTATGCTTCAGATATTAACTGCTTCTAAGGGTGCATTTAAACAGATTTATCTGACAGATCTTTGAAGCCAAAGCCACAAACAGACTATAAACAGAACAGGTCATAGAAGTCTGAGATTTCTCCTCTTCTGAAATCCATTCCTGGCTTTGGCTTCCAAAATCTGTCAGATAAACTTCTCTGTGTAAATGCACCATAAGTCGCTCATTCCTTGTAATTGTAACAGACCCCCCCCCCCCCCTCCATCCTTTGATGATTTGTTGGCCAGGATAAGAGACATTAGGTGTCTTGAGCCACTTACTGTGTCACTGAACAGGCAGCTTATACTGTGACTCTGTTTGGGCCCACACTAGCTCTCAGATATGTTCCTTCCATTCCCCCCTTCCCTACCCCACTGTTTTTCCCCTTCTTTTAAGTGCCTTTGTCTATTGTGTGTGATGGCATCTTACATTAAGCAGTTATTCATGTTGGTTTATGTCACAATGTTTTTCATGCTTTTGCCTTATACATCTGAGTGTGTTTTACCTATATCTAAACGGTATTACATTTACATGGCTAGTTCTGTTTACATTTATACAATGCTATTTTTTGTTTCCTTTGTTTGTACTGTATGCACAAAAAACATTGTGGATGATCCCACCAACTAGGTCCGAACGCCCAGTGGTTACAGCAGATGAATAACCTCAACATTACAAGGGAATAGAGTGTATCCAGAACTGGAGGAGGATTACCCCACTCATGCATCTTGTCTCGTTGCTCCTGTTTCTTTCTGTAGATGATTGCTCTGAATTCTTCAAGGGACAGCTCAGAATCGCCTAAGACAAGCTTGTCCTTGCAGTACATGGGAACCTGTTTAATATCTGCATTTGAAGCTGAAACTTGCTGAGGTACCACAGCCGACCTGGAGATGGTCACATAAGTGTTCCTGGATAGAAAAAAAAATTACAAAGTGTACTTATGGGTTTTCAGGTACCAGTTGATTTCAAATTAATAAAAAAAAAAATCTAATTCACTGGAGTTCCCCTTTAACTGCATGTACGCTTATAAGCTGTCATTTCTAGAAATTAGGCCACAGTGCAAGTACAGTGGGGATTAATCTTCTGAATATTGTTAAACTCTCAAGTGGTTTCTGCCAAGATATGTCAACAGCGGAGAGAACACTTACACAATGGGCTCGTCTCGACTGATGGGCACTTCAGTTTCTTTAACCAATGCATTCTGAATTCCAACAGGATTCTAAATGGGGAAAGTATTAAGATGAGAAATAAAATCATATTTATATGTATAGCATATCATGACAAAACAATAAGGGCAAAAGTCCAGCCTAAAAAAAAAAAAATAAAAATAAATCTGTAGTAAAGGCCACGTCCCACTGCTAAAACAGCGTTAGCTTGCATGTAAAATTAAAAGGACAACTCTGCAAATAGTAAAACACTCCTGTGGGTTTTTGGTTTAAGCTCTTTACAGGCCTTGGTGTCTCCACTGGAACAGACTACAAACATCCACTACGTAGTCCTCTCCTGCAGTCATTGTCATCACCTCTCTACTCCTTACCGTTCCTGGTGTAACCCTGCATTCTGCAATTTCTGTTTGCTGTATGTGGAAGGAAAGCCATCGGTGAATAGAAGCATATCAAGTACATCAGGCTGTTATACCCCTTTAAGTGGTATGGAATAGGAGACTTTAAAGTGTTGCTGTCATTCTAATTTTCAAAATCTAAATCAGCAGGGCACGTGATATAAAGCATGTCTGCAATTTACAGCAATTTTTTTTTTGTTCTCATGCTTTTTAACAAAGCTATACTTTCTGTATCCAGGTCCAGTCTCTGAAGGCAGCTATATAACCTGTATACTTACTGTATCCAGGTCCAGTCTCTGAAGGCAGCTATATAACCTGTATACTTACTGTATCCAGGTCCAGTCTCCTGAAGGCAGCTATATAACAGCTATACTTACTGTATCCAGGTCCAGTCTCCTGAAGGCAGCTATATAACAGCTATACTTACTGTATCCAGGCCTAGTCTCCTGAAGGTCCAGTCTCCACTTTATTTTACATCCCACGCAGATTTAGATTTTTAAGGTTAATGACAGGTACACTTTAATGAAGTTATCTATATAAAGGAATCGTGTTTCAAGGATAGTCTACAACAATATTAATGTCAGCCTTTTGCTGTGGGTGTTAGTTGTGGGACCTTTGGCAATGAGCTGTGGATGTATCCAGGCATTATCATATTACCCTGAATCTGCCATATATACAGGAGTTCAGGTGGGATCTCCCATCAGCCTAATGTCTATAGGGGCTGTCAGACATTTAGTGTAGTTTCTCATGTGGGCTACTAGGCCTCATTTCACTTCCCAATTATACCATCCAGAGCACAACTATCAAAATACAATGGCAGCATAAGAGTGCACAGGCACAACTGACTTTAATGACCCCCAGACCACATTCACACAGCTGTCCGCAGGCATCAATGACAACACTACAGCTGTCGGCGGTTGCATGGACCCCTTTATTAACAATAGGGAATCCATAACACAAATGTTTTTGAGATGATTATGGATTCCTCATGGTCACCATAGAAATAACTAATATGTTTAATGCACAGAATATATTACAGAATATTTACCTGACATTTGTCAATTACTGAGGGCTCAACCTCTGCGGCTGGTGCCATCTGATTGACAATCCTGGATTCCCTCAGGGGCTGTACGGGATTATCTACAGAAATAAGCAAAAAAACAAATTCATCACTTCAGCATCTAGTTCTAGAAGGGGGAGGGGGGTTGTACCATGTGCTGTTACACAAAGATTATTATCCATGCTCGAAAGTCCGTTTATTTTAACGGGTCGCATCACTACTGAAAAAGCAGTAAATGAAGAAAGTGACCACCAGGAGACATCCCATGCCGAACAGACTTAAAAGTGAATCTGTCAGATGTAATTCACCTTCTTTGTGTTATGGAACCACAGATTGACTGTACCAGAGCCCAGGAGATAACAGGAGGCCGCATTGCCTGCTTGTAGTACGGAGAATTGCAGCTGACAGATACTGGTGATGCTACTGTATAACTAACCTGCCCAACAAGCATTACAGAACTGTTCACACACTTGGATAAATGCACAATGTCCAGTGGAGTCGCCTGACAGGTCTCCTAAATGACAGGGTAAACTATGGTCTACTTAAGAGTGCTTCTTTATCATCATTTTGAACTCTTTTACCTTGAGCTGGTTTATTCTTTTGAGAAATCCTCATCTGAAATGCTCTAAAATGTCAAGAAGAAAAGAAACAAAATAGAAGAGTACCATTAACAGTGTAGACAAATACCGATAGATATATCATCTAACAATACAGGTCATAGCCATAGAATTTCAAAAATTTGCTGTACTAAAAAAAAAAGCAGTTTCCCATTCATTGGCATGAGTGGGAAAGCTTTCTGGTCATGTTCTGTGACCTTTGCAGGGGTTATTTCACAGGGAGGCGGTTAAGTATGCTTTCTGACCCTGTATCATGGATATGTGCATGCAGCCTTAATATTGGTGGTCTCCAATATCTAGATTGACTGGAAAACAAGATTACCAACCGGTAATTTCTTTTCTGCGAGCTCATGACGGCACCCTGCCTAATACAGGGCTTGCCGTCATAGGGAGAGAAGAGAAAAATATATCAAAAAGTTCTCTAAAAATGTGTTTCCAAAAACATACATTGCCAGGACCTCTTTAGGAATCTAGTGCCCCTTATGAACTGCAGAGTATCCTGATCTAACCTGTGGTGGTTATCCAAGAGATCCTTCGGCTCTGCCCTGTTTTCGTAAGCTTTATTGTAGAGGAGGCTTGCATTATGGACGTCGCCCTTCGCTTCCAGGTGCTGAGCCCAGATAACATGTAGACTGGCAGAGGTGGCACCGATCCCTCGGCCGTACAGGTACTCAAAGAACTGTGTAGGCTCGTCCATTGTCTCTGCCTATGAAGAAGCCAAAAATAAAACAGAACAATCTTATATAAAAAAGTAAAGGAGCATCTAAAACCAGCAGCCGTAATGTGACAGTCCCCCGCACTACACAACACAGTCTGCATGAGACACTCACAAATCGCAGGCAGTATCTGAGGTATCGCTCATCATTGCAGTATCTCTTGTCTCCTATAAAGCTTCGAACTAGACGCTCCAACAAGTACAGAATATTCCTCTTCTCGTGTGGAGGGAGCGCCTCTTCAGCCCACAGCAAATATCTAGGAGATAAAACAGGACATCTAATACCATCATTCTTATATCTAAGAAAAAAAGAAGCTCCCCTGATGTGAAACTGTGCAGGCCGGCACGTCCACAGACTGTCAGCAAAGGAGCAGGGTTTTGTTTTTTTGGGGGGGTAAATATGATTTTACTACTCAAGACGGCACAGAATTATACAAACAGACCTCTAAGGTCGTCATATAGAAGAAAAAGTCAGTTAATAATAATCTTATCTATCCATACGGATTCATAAGGAGATGCAGGGACAAAAAATAAAATCAGTCCACAGAGACAGTTTGTTCCAACAAAACACCAAAGTACAAAATATTGTAATAACTTAAAGAGGACCTGTCATCCCCCGTGCCGGGGGGACAGGCTCCCGACCCCCAGCTAGATCCCCTTATACTGACCTGATCCCTCTGAGTCCCGCTCCCGGAGCCGGAGATATCCTGGTCAGAAGCCGGCGCGCTGTTGAGATAGGGAATGAATGGAGCCGGACTCATCTCTGCAGCGCACGCACTGCTCCATTCATTCTCTAAGGACGCCGGACTCATCTCCACAGCGCGCGCTCCGGCTTCTGACCAGTATATCTCCGGCTCCGGGAGCGGGACTCAGAGGGATCAGGTCAGTATAAGGGGATCTAGCTGGGGGTCGGGAGCCTGTCACCTCGGCACAGGGGGGTGACAGGTCTCCTTTGAGACTATTGTCAGTATTATTAAAGAAGCAGTTCACAAATTTTTTTTTATTGGCCCCCCCCTCCTCTAGGCGCTGGCGTATATACTCACTGCAGGTGATTGGTGTACCGCAGACCGGCCCTGTTCCGGTCCCGCGGCCCCGTTCGAATCCGTCTCATGTCAGCCGCTGCTGTGACTCCTCTTATGTCTCCTGTGATTGAACGCTGGAAGTCACATGCTTCCATAGAGGATGCATTGAAGTGCGTGACTTCCAGTGTTCAATCACAGGAGGCAGAAGAGGGGTCACAGCAGCGGCTTACGTGAGCGTGCGCCGGATTTGAACGGTGCCGCGGGACTGGAATGGAGCCGCACCATAGGACACCGATAACCTGTGGTAAGTATACGCGCCAGCACCTAACAGGGGGGCCAATAAACATTTTTTGTAAACTGCTTCTTTAAATTGTGTCCTAAAGAGATCAGCATATAAAGAAATAGGGAAAGGCAAGGAAGGGGAGTGCTTCACTTATATACTTATATTATTACTGACTCATACCTAGGAAAGAGTAATTTATAGAACCCAGGATGTGATGAGAAAGCCAGACGGCCAGGTCTCCAGAGCCACTACAAGTGTCCCAGGAAAACAAAGTTTTAGTAAACCTAGATCTTTCCCGGTCCCGGTTACTGCCGTCAGCTCCTCCATCCGTCTGATAGAAAGAAGGCAATCAAGAAAGTCGCAGAGGAACGGTTCTGACTGACCTCTGCCTGACCGCTACACAGGATTTGGACCTGCCGCCGCGTCTCTTACCTTCCTCTTTGGTGCCGTTCCGGTGCAGTTAGTAGTTTGCTCCACGGTCTGTTAAGACCACTGCCAGCCCCCATAGCAACAATGTGGCCCACTCCAGTGACTATCATTAGAAGGAGTGGGCCAGCTCGGGCCAGATCAGAGCTATAAGAGGGGGCAGTGCTCCTAACGGTCTCACCGGACTGTGGAGCAAACTAACTGCACCAGAATGGCGGCGAGGAGGGAGGTAAGAGGCAGGCTACAAGAGGCAGCAGGCTACAAGAGGCAGCAGGCTACAAGAGGCAGCAGGCTACAAGAGACAGGCTATAAGAGACACCCCTTCCTCCTCAGCGTCTCCTGTGCAATAGGGACATATCAGCAGGTTTAATTCCTCTAACCTGCTGATAGTTCCCCTTTAAGCTATGAGCGCATTACATGGTTATATCATCGGGCCGTACCATTCCACCATGCGGAGACAGCACAGCTATTAGTATATGAGCAGTATTCAGTATGAACGGCCGGACACGTAACACAAGGCTGGAGTCTGCTCTGCATTAGTGGACGTAGCTCTTATAGGGTCAATCAGGAGAATGCTGTTATATGACTGACCTGTCCCATGGTTCCAGTGGATCATTTCCATTGTATCCCTCGATGTGCGCTTCAAACATTCTACAAGACAAGAACATAAAGTAAAAAACCCTGTGTATGTAAGGATATCACATATACTGCAAGCCATCACCCCAGACTGTCACATGACAGGAGCCATAACAGGTCCACAATGACTAGGATCATGGATGTGTTAGGCTGGGTTCACACACTGTTTTTGCAATACTTTTTTTCGTTTGTGTTATGCAAAAAAAAAAAAAAAAAAAAGATGAAAAAAAACAGATGCATTTGCGTAAATTCATTTTGATCCGTTTTTTCCTTTGATTTCTATGTTAAAAAAAAGGATTAAAAAGCATCTTTAATTAGCGTACGCAAAAATACGGTCGACCATGTTTTGGTGCAAGTAAAAAAAAAAAAAAAAAAAAAAAAAGGAAGATGCATTTTGATCGTTTATTGATAATGGAAGTCTATGGAAAAACGGATGCACACGTATCGGCCCAACACACAGGGGGCTCTGCAGAACTACACGTATCGGCCCAACACACAGGGGGCTCTGCAGAACTACACGTATCGGCCCAACACACAGGGGGCTCTGCAGAACTACACGTATCGGCCCAACACACAGGGGGCTCTGCAGAACTACACGTACGAGCACAACACACAGGGGGCTCTGCAGAACTACACGTACGAGCACAACACACAGGGGGCTCTGCAGAACTACACGTACGAGCACAACACACAGGGGGCTCTGCAGAACTACACGTACGAGCACAACACACAGGGGGCTCTGCAGAACTACACGTACGAGCACAACACACAGGGGGCTCTGCAGAACTACACGTACCGGCCCAACACACAGGGGGCTCTGCAGAACTACACATACGAGCACAACACACAGGGGGCTCTGCAGAACTACACGTACGAGCACAACACACAGGGGGCTCTGCAGAACTACACGTACGAGCACAACACACAGGGGGCTCTGCAGAACTACACGTACCGGCCCAACACACAGGGGGCTCTGCAGAACTACACATACGAGCACAACACACAGGGGGCTCTGCAGAACTACACGTATGAGCACAACACACAGGGGGCTCTGCAGAACTACACATACGAGCACAACACACAGGGGGCTCTGCAGAACTACACGTATGAGCACAACACACAGGGGGCTCTGCAGAACTACACATACGAGCACAACACACAGGGGGCTCTGCAGAACTACACGTATGAGCACAACACACAGGGGGCTCTGCAGAACTACACGTACGAGCACAACACACAGGGGGCTCTGCAGAACTACACGTACCGGCCCAACACACAGGGGGCTCTGCAGAACTACACGTACCGGCCCAACACACAGGGGGCTCTGCAGAACTACACGTATCAGCCCAACACACAGGGGGCTCTGCAGAACTACACGTACCGGCCCAACACACAGGGGGCTCTGCAGAACTACACGTATCAGCACAACACACAGGGGGCTCTGCAGAACTACACGTACCGGCCCAACACACAGGGGGCTCTGCAGAACTACACGTACGAGCACAACACACAGGGGGCTCTGCAGAACTACACAGAGTGTGGGGATAGGGCGGTTACTATGGCGACCACTTACTGCACACCGCGCTGCACGTCCATGGCGGCCGCCGCTCTCTCCCTACCGCTCGGCTCTCTCACAGTTTCAAATTATCCGCGAAAGCGCAAGTTTAAAATGCGTCTATGCCATAGGCGGATCCCCAGCCAATCAGATTCAAGCTAGGGAACGCCGGAAGTGAGACATATCGCGAGAACGACGCGGAGGAGACACGTGACCCGAGTTTTGAGCCCACGCCGCCATTTTGGTAAAGGGCACGAATGTTTGCTTCATAAGGCAACTATAGTTCAGTGACCTCTCAGCTACACTTATAGATTGAGAAAGAAAAACAACCTGAATTATGAAAACTTAGGTGTAAATAAGAACCAAGCGCTTCTGCCATAGAGACAGAACCGGCGCATGCAATGGGGTCCTTGAAGAGAGGGGCTCCTGGCATGGCCGTTCATCTAATAAGTGATCGACCAGTCATTGGCAGATTTATACAATGATGTGTGGGTTGTTTGTGTAGATACATCCCTTCAGTACGACCATCGCCAGGTGTGGTAACAGCAGAAATGATTAAAAGATAAAATGATTGGTAAATGCTCAAAATTGATCGTTTATCGGCAAATACAAACATCGCTTGGTGGTCTTTTCAGGGTTACACAAAGAATAAACGTAAAATGAATTAGTATAAGGCTCCGCTAATGCCGCATTTTTGTCTCAGTTTGGTTAAAGGGGAAATATTATTCTTTCAAATCAACTGGTGTCAGAAAGTTATATAGATTTGTAATCTACTTGAATTTAAAATCTCCAGTCTTCCATTACTTATCATCTGCTGTATGTTCTACATGAAGTGGTGTATTCTCTCCAGTCTGACACAGTGCTCTCTGCTGCCATGCTTTATGGAGGGCAGAGTTGTGGAGATGAGGGAGGAGATGTATGCAGGGCCGTCTCACCCATTGGGCAAGGTAGGCGGCTGCCCGGGGGCCCTTGCATCCGAGGGGGCCCCGAAAGTCTTTTTGATCCCGCCAGCGCTGAAATAACAGCAGCCGGGGCCTGTGAGAGATCACTATCAGAGGCCCCATGCTGCTGTTACTTCGGCGCTGGCGGGCCGCGGGAGCGGGATCAGCCGGCATCACTTAGTGCCGTCGTATCACCCCGCTCTTCATTGGACGGAGGGCCACAGTGGACGGCCGCACGCTCCGGCCCCGCCTCTCGCCTGTCCACAAGTAGCTGTAGGGGCATCAGGCTTCTCCCCTGCCGCGCTCCTTTACCTCAGGCTGCTGCACGGCCACGGGGGTGAGTATTGTAACCCCCGGAGGATAAATGTGTATGCTTGGGCGGGGGATGGCGGTCTGCAGGGATAGTGTGTGGGGAATAGTGTTGGCGGCCGGGGGGGTTGGCAGTGTGTGTGTGTGTGTAGGAGGAGGAGGATGGGGGTAATGTGTGTGCGTGTAGGAGGAGGAGGATGGGGGTAGTAGTGTGTGTGTAGGAGGAGGAGGATGGGGGTAGTAGTGTGTGTGTAGGAGGAGGAGGATGGGGGTAGTGTGTGTAGGAGGATGGGGGTAGTGTGTGTAGGAGGATGGGGGTATTGTGTGGAGGAGGATGGGGGTAGTGTGTGTAGGAGGAGGAGGATGGGGGTAATGTGTGTAGGAGGAGGAGGATGGGGGTAGTATGTGTAGGAGGAGGAGGATGGGGGTAGTGTGTGTAGGAGGAGGAGAATGGGGGTAATGTATGTGTGTGTAGGAGGAGGAGGATGGGGGTAATGTATGTGTGTGTAGGAGGAGGAGGATGGGGGTAATGTGTGTGTGTGTGTGTGTGTGTGTGTGTAGGAGGAGGAGGAGGATGGGGGTAGTAGTGTGTGTGTAGGAGTAGGAGGATGGGGGTAGTGTGTGTAGGAGGAGGAGGATGGGGGTAGTGTTTGTAGGAGGAGGAGGATGGGGGTAGTGTGTGTAGGAGGAGGAGGATGGGGGTATTGTGTGTAGGAGGAGGAGGAGGATGGGGGTAGTGTGTGTAGGAGGAGGAGGATGGGGGTAGTGTGTGTAGGAGGATGTGGGTATTGTGTGTTGAAGGAGGAGGATGGGGGTACTGTGTGTAGGAGGAGGAGGATGGGGGTAGTGTGTGGAGGAGGAGGAGGAGGATGGGGGTAGTGTGTGGAGGAGGAGTAGGAGGATGGGGGTAGTGTGTGTAGGAGGAGGAAGGGGGTAGTTTGTGTAGGAGGAGGAGGATGGGGGTAGTGTGTGTAGGAGGAGGAGGAGAATGGGGGTAATGTGTGGAGGAGGAGGAGGATGGGGGTAGTGTGTGGAGGAGGAGGATGGGGGTACTGTGTGTAGGAGGAGGAGGATGGGGGTAGTGTGTGTAGGAGGAGGAGGATGGGGGTAGTGTGTGGAGGAGGAGGATGGGGGTAGTGTGTGTAGGAGGAGTAGGAGGATGGGGGTAGTGTGTGTAGGAGGAGGAGGATGGGGTTAGTTTGTGTAGGAGGAGGAGGATGGGGGTAGTGTGTGTAGGAGGAGGAGGATGGGGGTAGTGTGTGGAGGAGGAGGATGGGGGTACTGTGTGTAGGAGGAGGAGGATGGGGGTAGTGTGTGTAGGAGGAGGAGGATGGGGTTAGTTTGTGTAGGAGGAGGAGGATGGGGTTAGTTTGTGTAGGAGGAGGAGGATGGGGGTAGTGTGTGTAGGAGGAGGAGGATGGGGGTAGTGTGTGGAGGAGGAGGATGGGGGTACTGTGTGTAGGAGGAGGAGGATGGGGGTAGTGTGTGTGTGTGTGTGTGTGTGTGTGTGTGTAGGAGGAGGATGGGGGTAGGAGGAGGATGGGGGTAGGGTGAGGAGGATGGGGGTATTGTGTGTAGGAGGAGGATGGGGGTAGTGTGTGTAGGAGGAGGATGGGGGTAGTGTGTGTAGGAGGAGGAGGATGGGGGTAGTGTGTGCGTGTGTGTGTGTGTGTGTGTGTAGGAGGAGGATGGGGGTAGGAGGAGGATGGGGGTAGGGTGAGGAGGATGGGGGAAGTGTGTGTGTAGGGGGAGGAGGGGGGGCAGATGGGGGTAGTGTGTTTTTAGGGGGGCAGATGGGGGTAGTGTGTGTGTAGGGGGGGGTCAGATGGGGGTAGTTTGTGTGTGGGGGGGGTCAGATGGGGGTAGTTTGTGTGTAGGGGGGGGCAGATGGGGGCAGAGTGTGTGTAGGGGGGGTCAGAAGTAATTGTACTGGCTAGGAGCAGGGTTGCAAAGATGGGGGGGGGGGTTGATGGCTGCGGCCGTGGGGGGCCCAATTCGCACCTCTGCCCAGGGGCCCATAATGCTGTTAAGACGGCCCTGGATGTATGGAGGGGCAGAGTTGTGGAGATGAGGGCGGAAATGTATGGGGGGCAGAGTTGAGATAAGGGAGGAGATGAATGGGGGGCAGAGTTGTGGAGATGAGGGAGGAGATGTATGGAGGGGCAGAGTAGTGGAGATGAGGGAGGAGATGTATAGAGGGGCAGAGTTGAGATGAGGGCGGAGATGTATGGAGGGCAGAGTTGTGGAGATGAGGGAGGAGATGTATGGAGGGCAGAGTAGTGGAGATGAGGGAGGAGATGTATAGAGGGGCAGAGTTGAGATGAGGGCGGAGATGTATGGAGGGCAGAGTTGTGGAGATGAGGGAGGAGATGTATGGAGGGCAGAGTAGTGGAGATGAGGGAGGAGATGTATAGAGGGGCAGAGTTGAGATGAGGGAGGAGATGTATGGAGGGCAGAGTAGTGGAGATGAGGGAGGAGATGTATAGAGGGGCAGAGTTGTGGAGATGAGGGAGGAGATGTATGGAGGGCAGAGTTGTGGAGATGAGGGAGGAGATGTATGGAGGGCAGAGTAGTGGAGATGAGGGAGGAGATGTATAGAGGGGCAGAGTTGAGATGAGGGAGGAGATGTATGGAGGGCAGAGTAGTGGAGATGAGGGAGGAGATTTATAGAGGGGCAGAGTTGTGGAGATGAGGGAGGAGATGTATGGAGGGACAGAGTTGTGGAGATGAGGGAGGAGATGTATGGGGGGGCAGAGTTGTGGAGATGAGGGAGGAGATGTATGGAGGGCAGAGTTGTGGAGATGAGGGAGGAGATGTATGGAGGGCAGAGTTGTGGAGATGAGGGAGGAGATGTATGGAGGGCAGAGTTGTGGAGATGAGGGAGGAGATGTATGGAGGGACAGAGTTGTGGAGATGAGGGAGGAGATTTATAGAGGGGCAGAGTTGTGGAGATGAGGGAGGAGATGTATGGAGGGCAGAGTTGTGGAGATGAGGGAGGAGATGTATGGAGGGCAGAGTTGTGGATATGAGGGAGGAGATGTATGGAGGGCAGAGTTGTGGAGATGAGGGAGGAGATGTATGGAGGGCAGAGTTGTGGAAATGAGGGAGGAGATGTATGGAGGGCAGAGTAGTGGAGATGAGGGAGGAGATGTATAGAGGGGCAGAGTTGAGATGAGGGAGGAGATGTATGGAGGGCAGAGTTGTGGAGATGAGGGAGGAGATGTATGGAGGGCAGAGTAGTGGAGATGAGGGAGGAGATGTATGGAGGGCAGAGTTGTGGAGATGAGGGAGGAGATGTATGGAGGGCAGAGTTGTGGAGATGAGGGAGGAGATGTATGGAGGGCAGAGTTGTGGAGAGCTTTATGGGTGAGGGGGAGGAGTTCAAACTAAATTCTGAATTTAATGGGTAACCAGTGCAGCTTGGTATAGCGGCTGGAGAGGAAGATGAGTCTGGCTGCTGCCTTAAGGATAGACTGGAGAGGGGAGAGCTTAGAGAAAGGAAGACCGATTAGTAGGAAGTTACAATAGTCAAGTCAAGTGATAGCAGTAACCCCGTTCTGAGTGCACCAGACCGCCTCATGGCACCCCTCTGGGCAGGGGCAACAGGAGGAGGCTGTGTGAGACAGCCTCCTCCTGCTGCCCAATCGCTGCTAGGGACAGAGGGGGGAGGCAGGGTAAGCATTACGTTCTAGGAGCGTCATATTGCAGGAACTACCTGCTTTACATGACGTTCCTGGAATGTCATTTTGCGGCAAGGGGTTAATTGGGTATAACTGTTGATGAACACCTGAATACTTTCTACATAGGTTTTGTGAATAGAGTGCAGTTACATCCAGTGGCTACAGGGGTAGTCTTCTCTGATTTGTTTGTTTAAAAAGAATTTACCATTAAGTACATCACTTTTTTCTTTATCAATAGCAGACCAATGTGGGGATGCCGGTGGCGCAGTCCTTTTTTTTAAAAGGTTGCCCAATTCCAGCGCTGTTCTTTGGCCATGCGCCGGTTGGGCTCTGTGCATTGGAAGCAAGCCTGCTGCTCCCTAGTAAGACCATATACCCCCCCCCCCCCCCCCTGTGATGCAGCTCCATTGATTCTAATGGAGCCATAACACAGAGACAATGGGATATGGTCCTGCAGCGTGGTTGCCTGTTGCTGTGTTGTGTCAGCTCGATGGGTGTGAATGACTTGGGCACTTGTCACAGTAGCCTGGAGAGGCGTTGGTACTCACCCCTGGTTAGACAGGCACTGCCTCCGCAGGTTTGTATGACCCAAGTGTAACCTGGTGTGTACTGACTGTCCAGGAGTCCAGGAGCTTAACCAGTCCAGGAGCTTAACCAAAATAACGTCCATTTACTGAGATGCTTTTCCAGTGCAAATACAAAAAATAAGGTTTTCGTAACTGCAGGTGAGAGGTAGAAGTAGTTCAAGCAACAGAAGTGAGAGTAGAGGAGTGTCTGTCCAATATAGCTCTGTACTCTGCCAAGATAGTGTAGTTAAGAAGAGAAAAAGAAGAAAACTTGTACTGACGTACTTGACCGCCTATTGCCCTACAGTGCCAGGATATCCGTCCTATTAGGGTAGTACGAGGCCCCAGGTCCCTGCACTGGGTGAAGCAGACTTCCCAAAACTTTTCAGAAGAGCTGTGCTTAACGCAGTAGAATAGGTTTAACTGGGGTGACTGCCCTGTACTTTGTAGTGTGTATCCCTGGCATGGGCAAGGTGATCCTCAAAAGACATCCTTTCCTCCTGAGGGGGTCTAGCACTGCATAATAATGGTGACTACTTGCATCAGAAATCAGTTTGAGTCTCTTGGTCCCTGACAAGAGTCCTGGCCTAAGCCAGGCCCCGGGTTCACTGCAGCAGGAACTGTGTCTGTGTTGCTCTCTTTCTAGTGACTGAAACTAAAAGTAGCCCCTCCCACCAGGAACTAACCTCCTTTTATAGGGTTCCCTTAGCTAAACTGTGACTGGTGGGGCTGTGTGTGCAGAAGAGAGGAGTGTGAGGATAGGACAGAAAAAGAGGGAAAACAGACCTGCACCTTTAATAGGAGGAAAACAACCATGTGACATAACAATGTAACCTATTGTTGCTTTAGCCCTGCACAGAACAGAGCATACAAAAACCCACAGTAGTGACACCTAGTGGGAAAAATACAGAACACCTCTGATCATATCCTACTGTGAGGTGCAATTTACCCAGGGGCAATAACAACACGTTAGTGGCACACATGTACTGGGACACTACAGTCCCACTGGTGCACGGCCAAAGAACAGAGCCTAGCGCGGGAACCAGGCGGCGTTAAAAAAAGAAAAGTCCACGCATCAGGGATCTGCTACCCCCGTACTGATCTGCTACCGAAAAAAAAAAGCCATGTACCTTATGGTAAATTACCTTTAAATTATAGTTACACTTTAAGTCACATTAGTTTACCTTTTACCTTTCACCTTTGATAAATACAACTAGATTATACATTGTGCTTTATTTCAGAGGTGAGAAAACTTTACTTTCCAGAATGATTTTTCAGTTTTTTTCAGAATGGACTGGTTTATTTTTTCAGCAACTATTACTCAGTATTACAGTTACTATGGTAGTAGTGAATCCCGACACAGCCTTCACACATGCAATATGCCTCGGCTCCTCTCTCAGCTTACAGCAATAAGTAGCCAACTCACAGACAACTTTGATCGGGAGACCATTGGTTTAGGTGCTCTGCCTCGTAGAATACACAATGAAGCATGCAAAATAATAGAAGATAGGGCGGCACTCACCAATGAAGCTTGTGGTCTTTATTGTAGTGAATTACATACACCGATCAGAACATACATGGGATATGCAGCAGATGCGGGGGTGTCCCACTAGCAGCTGTTTCACGCTATACAGCACTTTCTCTAGACATATGAAGAATACAGGAGAGCGTTGTCACATGAAGTACAGAACCAGTACTTGCCAGAAATTCATAGCAAGTACTCGTTAAAGTCTATGGAAAAATGGGTTAAAGTCTATGGAAAAATGTCAGTCTGAGCACACATTGTTAAAAAATATGTATCCTTCCACTGTGTGCAGGGACTGACGTTGTTCTATAGACATTAAAGTGAAAGTAGCACCAGATACATGGCTTTGGGCTTTTTACATTAGACCGGTGCCTGTGCGGGGATGCCAGTGGCCTGGTCCCTTTTTGGAACGGACGCCCGCTTCCTGCACACGGCACTGATCTATTCCCGAGCACCAGCTGAGCATGAAGCATTGGGGGTGAGCTGCCGGCCCCCAGTGTGATGAAACCCCCTCCCCTCTGTGACTCCACTGGAATCAATGGAGCTGCATCACAGAAAGGAGATCATCACAATGGGGGCCAGTCTCTAAATGTAAAAGCACAAAGCAACGTGCCTGATGCTACTTACCCTTTAATGTAGCACATAATTATATTAGATTCAAAATACGTCCGCGTGTGACAGCAGCATTATTCGTTATCAAAATACCGCCATACCGTCACCTCAAAAAATGTTACCTATAGGCACCTATTAAACCCTGCACAACACCTAGAACCTCGCTGCGTTTACAGAGCCCCCCCCCCCTTTCTTTTGACAGCTATGTGATCGCAATAAATCTCGGCATCCAAGGAGATAAACAGCCAGGAATGATAGATCAGCTTATTGCCCATTGATTTCTATTGGGCTTTTTAGACAGTCTGTTCTATTGCTGATCCACACTGCAAAAAATAGGACGTGACCTACTGCAGATTGTGATTGTGCGGTTTGGATTACCAATAGAAGTCTATAGGATCTGTGTTTTGTTCCGGACATCACAGATGTCACAAAAACGTGGATCACATCTAAGCAAACTAGTTAATTTTTTTTAACCAGTTCAACATTTCGCTGATGTGGATGTGCGGATACGGACGCAATTACGAACCATATTTCACGGATGATATAGATATATAGATATGAATAGGTCTTGTACTAGCATTATACGGCCATATGTACACGCTGTAGTTCAGGCAATGTTGTCAGCTAAAACCAGCAGTGGAGAAAAACTTTAATGGAAAGATTTGAAACTTTTCTGTTTTTTTTTATTTTTGTTTTTTTGTTTTTAAATCCACACCTGGTTTGGTTAAGAATACTGACCACAATACTGCCTGAAATACCAGTAAAATGTTTTGCATGAAACTAACATAGTTATACTTGTAGGACTCGTCATGCGAAATATTTTAGCAAATTCAATCATTTATCAACCCCCCCCCCTCAATCTGCTGATATTCCCGCTCTGTTCCTCCCATTGGTGACGGAGCTCATTGTCTAGGTTACAAAGCACCACTTCGCTCCAGTGGTCTGGCTGGTATATATATACATGTACGTTTACCACCATTGAGTACATTGTAGATTCTGTCCCCAATCACAGTTTGAACACTGCTGACCGTCATTATCAATTCCTTGGATATCATAACAAAGTGAAGGTTCTGGAGCGGCCATCTTAGTCTCCTGACCTCAGTATCATAGAGCCGCTCTGGGGAGATCTCAAGCGCGCAGTTCATGCAGGACAGCCCAGGAATTTACAGGAACTGGAGGCCAAGAAGATTTGGCGGCTTTAACATCTGAGAACATAAAGAGCCTCATCCACAACTACCACAAAAGACTTCAAGCTGTCATTGATATTAGAGGGGGCAATACACTGGATTAAGAAATGGGGGATGGGAACTTTTCATCCAGGTCATTTGGATGTTTTTGGTTGTCACAATGATTTTAGTGACACTAAATGGCGTCACCAGACCACTAACCAGGAGGGCAGAAACGTTCTTGTGTTATTATTTATATTCTCTGAAAAAAAGGACAAGAAAGCAAACATTCTGCCAGGGTATGTAAATTTTTGAGCACAACTGTACATACACCAGCCAGACCACTGGTTTTAGAGTAGAGTGGTGTTTGGTAACCTAGACAATGAGCTGTCACTGGGAGAAAAGTAGTGAGCTTATCAGGAGAAGGAGACAAGTTTGCTATATAAATATATTGGCTAAAGTATTCCACTTGAGGAGTCCTATAAGTATAACTATATATTTAGAGGGGGGAGTACCCCTTTAATCTTCTTTTTCAAACGCCACTTGAGCTGAAATATGTAAAATTCCCTAATCCACTTGTATCAGCCGGATCATTGTGCGGCTCACACGAACCCCATGGCAGAGAAGCTGCTGGGAATGCAAACTCGCCAAGGAATTCTACAACTCACTCAGGGGACGCAGGAAATCTATTTTAGCTTCAGATTATTGCTGGTTGCAGCAGAATGTTCTTCCTTAAAGGAGAAGTCCGGTGAAAATTATAAAAATCCCCAATATACACTTATCACGGGAAATGCTTTTTCCCTGCACTTACTACTGCATCAAGGCTTCACTTTCTGGATAACATGGTGATGTCACTTCCTGGATAAGTGATGTCACTTCCTGGATAAGTGATGTCACTTCCTGGATAACATGGTGATGTCACTTCCTGGATAAGTGATGTCACTTCCTGGATAACATGGTGATGTCACTTCCTGGATAACATGGTGATGTCACTTCCTGGATAACACAGTGATGTCACGACTCGACTCCCAGAGCTGTGCAGCTGTGGCTGCTGGAGAGAATGATGGCAGAGGGATGCTCAGTGTCCCTCCAGTGCCCTGTGTCCCTCAGTGTCCCCCTGCCATTATCCTCTCCAGCAACCATAGCCCGCACAGCTCTGGGAGCCGTGACATCCCCATGTTATCCAGGAAGTGACATCACCATGTTATCCAGGAAGTGACATCTCCATGTTGTCCAGGAAGTGACATCACCATGTTATCCAGGAAGTGACATCACCATGTTATCCAGGAAGTGACATCACCATGTTATCCAGGAAGTGACATCACCATGTTATCCAGGAAGTGACATCACCATGTTATCCAGGAAGTGACATCACCATGTTATCCAGGAAGTGACATCACCATGTCCAGGAAGTTACATCACCATGTTACCCAGGAAGTGACATCCCCGTTTTATCAAGGAAGTGACATCACCATGTTGTCCAGGAAGTGATATCACTATGTTATCCAGGAAGTGACATCACCATGTTATCCAGGGAGTGACATCACCATGTTATCCAGGGAGTGACATCCCCATGTAACCCAGGAAGTGACATCACTATGTTATACAGGAAGTGACATCACCATGTTATCCAGGAAGTGACATCACCATGTTATCCAGGAAGTGACATCACCATGTTATCCAGGGAGTGACATCACCATGTTATCCAGGAAGTGACATCACCATGTGATCAAGGAAGTGACATCGCCATGTGATCCAGGAAGTGAGGCCTTAATGCAGTAGTAAGTGCAGGGAAAAAAACACATTATAAGCATTTCATGTAATAAGTGTATATTGGGGATGTGTATAACTTTTAGGGGGCAATACAATACTTGAATAAAATTTTTTACCGGACTTCTCCTTTAAGAAAGTATATGGCGGCATACTTTAGGCTATGGCCACGTGATGATCTCCACTGTGGATCTCTCTGCAAATTAACTTGGAATCCAAAGCAAATGTACTTCATTGTAAGTCCTGCTGCTTATGCTAACAGTTCTTAAATGAACGCATTCCTTTAGATTTAAAGGGGTATTCCAGCTGGGACCACTTTTTTTCTGAATGCCCGGGAGGGGGTGGTAAAAACAATAACATCCACTCACCTTTCCTGCTGTAGGCTTCACTCTATGGTCCGTAGGATTGCGTCATCCACCCAAAGAACAAAGAAGTGATGTCAATACTTTGGGCGGATGGTGGAATCTGCCGGACCATAGAGTGAAGTGGATAGTCAAGCAGGAGCGCACACGGAATCCACTGCAAGTTACCCGCATGTGCAAGGGCCCTTAAAGGGCAACTCCAGCTATATTTTTTTATTTCAAATTAACTGGCATCAGAAAGTGCCAGAGATGTGTAATTTACTTCTATTAAAAAATCCTGTCTTCCAGTACTTATCAGCTTCTGTATGTCTTTCATATCTATGTTTATGTCTATGACATACAGCAGCTGATAAGTACTGAAAGATTAGATTTGTTAATAGAAATAATTTACAAATTTCTGGCACCTCGTGATTTTAAATAATAAAAAAAAAAATTTAGCTGAAGTTTCCCTTTTAGGGTATAGTCACACGAACGGACTCGCAGCGAGAATCTCGCTGCGAGTCTGGCAGGTCCTGGCAGTTCCCACACACTATATACTCGCTGCGGTCTGAACGACCACAGCGAGTATGTAATTCTACCGCCCTTAACCCCTTCTGCTCCCTCCCGGCTCCCCCGCTGTAAGCATACATTACCTCTCCTCGCTGCACGGGTCTGGCGTCCTGCTCTCCCGTCCGGCCAATCAGTGGCTGCGGCTGGGCAACACACTGATTGGCCGGACGGGAGCAGAAGGGGTTAAAGAAGCAGTTCACTTTTTATTTTTTTCGCCCCCCCCCCCCCCCCGGGTAGCCGCTGTCAAGTATACTTACAGAAGATGATCGGTGTCCCGTTCCCGTCGGTCAGTTCCGTCCCGCGGTGCCGTTCACATCGGGCGCGCGCTCACTTCCGCCGGCTGCTGCGAGTCCTCTTCTCTGCCCAGTGATTATATGCCGGAAGTCACTCGCTTCCATGCATTCTCTATGGAAGCGTGTGACTTCCGGCGTTCAAATGACAAGGGAGAGAAGAGGAGTCACAGCACTGGCGGAAGTGAGCGCGCGCCCGATGTGAACGGCACCGCGGGACGGAACTGACCGATGGGAACGGGACACCGATCATCTTTTGTAAGTATACATGACAGCGGCTAACCGGGGGGGCGAAAAAAATAAAAAGTGAACTGCTTCTTTAAGGGCGGTAGAATTACATACCCGCTGTGGTCGTTCAGACCGCAGCGAGTATATAGTGTGTGGGAACTGCCAGGACCTGCCGGACTCGCAGCGAGAATCTTGCTGCGAGTCCGTTCGTGTGAGTATACCCTTAGGCTCATGTGGATAACTTGCCGCGGATTCCGTGCGTGCTCCACCCGTCCCACAGGCTCCATTCTATGCTCGGGCAGATTCCACCGTCCACCCAAAGAACTGACGTCACGAATGACAGAATCTGCCAGAGCATAGAATGGAGTCTGTGGGACGGGCGGACAGTCAAGCGTGCGGCGAGCGATGGAATCTGTGTCCGCATGATCTCCGTAGTGTGCACATACCCTAATGGGGGACTGTATCTCCCATCATTTTCCATGGTCCATCCAAACGTTGCGGAGCGCTGATCTTGGCCGCAGCGCTCCCCCCTATTATCCATCCCTATTATCCATCCCTATTGATTGTTTGATGGGCTCTATGGTACATGTTGTCCTGTGTATTCTCCTTCTATTACCAGTATAGCACATATGTCCCCACCTGTCCCCATACTGGGAGTATTTCATCTCCAGATGTTGCATGACTACTACTCCCAGCATGTCTTACACTATAGATGTCACGTGACAGCTGTGATTTGGGAGCCCTGCAGCCTGGATACAACAATAGAGGAGGTCACTTTCCTGTCAGTCAGATGACGGAGCGAGGATCCCGGGACGGGGGATGGATGGATGGAGCGGGGGCGCGCACAGCTCCCGCCCCCTGGGACACAGCGGCTCGGGGGCGCGCACTCCTCCGTGCACGCGCGGGTTCCTATCACAGCTGTGAGAGCGGGGCTGGAGGAGTGAGAGCGGAGCGGCACGGAGGCCACGGGCACCGCACACCGACACCCTGCCGGGATACCCGCCCCGATCCTCGCTGACAGGATGGAGAGAGCGGCGGAGGCGGATGTGGGCTCCCTCTCCCGGTTCCTGGACGGAGAGTTCTGGGGGATGAAGAACGAGCTGAGGAGGCAGATAGCGGAGAGCCCCCTATTCCAGCAGAGGTAACGGGGGCTCCGGGCAGGGATGGGATGTCACAGGGGTGGGATGGGGGTACAGGTGTGTGTGTGTGTGTGTGTGTGTGTGTACGGTGCTGGGGGTACAGGTGTGTGTGTGTGTGTGTGTGTGTGTGTGTGTGTGTATGTATATGTATGGTGCTGGGGGTACAGGTGTGTGTGTGTATGTATGTATGGTGCTGGGGGGTACAGGTGTGTGTGTGTGTGTGTATGTATGGTGCTGGGGGTACAGGTGTGTGTGTATGTATGGTGCTGGGGGTACAGGTGTGTGTGTGTATGTATGTATGGTGCTGGGGGTACAGGTGTGTGTGTGTATGTATGTATGGTGCTGGGGGTACAGGTGTGTGTGTATGTATGTATGGTGCTGGGGGGTACAGGTGTGTGTGTGTGTGTGTATGTATGGTGCTGGGGGTACAGGTGTGTGTGTATGTATGGTGCTGGGGGTACAGGTGTGTGTGTATGTATGTATGGTGCTGGGGGTACAGGTGTGTGTGTGTATGTATGTATGGTGCTGGGGGTACAGGTGTGTGTGTATGTATGGTGCTGGGGGTACAGGTGTGTGTGTGTATGTATGTATGGTGCTGGGGGTACAGGTGTGTGTGTGTATGTATGTATGGTGCTGGGGGTACAGGTGTGTGTGTGTGTATGCATGGTGCTGGGGGTACAGGTGTGTGTGTGTATGCATGGTGCTGGGGGTACAGGTGTGTGTGTGTATGCATGGTGCTGGGGGTACAGGTGTGTGTGGTGCTGGGGGTACAGGTGTGTGTGGTGCTGGGGGTACCGGTGTGTGTGTGTGTGTGTGTGTGTGTGTGTGTGTGTGTGTGCGCATGGCGCTGGAGGTGCAGGTGTGTGTGTGTGTGCATGGGACTGGAGGTACAGATGTGTGCGCATGGCCCTGGGGGTACAGGTGTGTGTGTGTGTGTGTGTGCGCATGGTGCTGGGGGTACAGGTGTGTGTGTACGGTGCTGGGGGTACAGGTGTGTGTGTATGTATGGTGCTGGGGGTACAGGTGTGTGTATGGTGCTGTGGGTACAGGTGTGTGTATGGTGCTGTGGGTACAGGTGTGTGTATGGTGCTGTGGGTACAGGTGTGTGTGCGCATGGTGCTGTGGGTACAGGTGTGTGTGCGCATGGTGCTGTGGGTACAGGTGTGTGTGCGCATGGTGCTGGGGGTACAGGTGTGTGTGCGCATGGTGCTGGGGGTACAGGTGTGTGTGCGCATGGTGCTGGGGGTACAGGTGTGTGTGCGCATGGTGCTGGGGGTACAGGTGTGTGTGCGCATGGTGCTGGGGGTACAGGTGTGTGTGCGCATGGTGCTGGGGGTACAGGTGTGTGTGCGCATGGTGCTGGGGGTACAGGTGTGTGTGCGCATGGTGCTGGGGGTACAGGTGTGTGTGCGCATGGTGCTGGGGGTACAGGTGTGTGTGCGCATGGTGCTGGGGGTACAGGTGTGTGTGCGCATGGTGCTGGGGGTACAGGTGTGTGTGCGCATGGTGCTGTGGGTACAGGTGTGTGTGCGCATGGTGCT
The DNA here is from genome assembly GCF_027789765.1 of Dendropsophus ebraccatus. Classification (NCBI taxonomy): domain Eukaryota; kingdom Metazoa; phylum Chordata; class Amphibia; order Anura; family Hylidae; genus Dendropsophus; species Dendropsophus ebraccatus. Next base: position 71,002,568 of record NC_091468.1, on the reverse strand, counting down.
GGGGGTACAGGTGTGTGTGCGCATGGTGCTGGGGGTACAGGTGTGTGTGCGCATGGTGCTGGGGGTACAGGTGTGTGTGCGCATGGTGCTGGGGGTACAGGTGTGTGTGCGCATGGTGCTGGGGGTACAGGTGTGTGTGCGCATGGTGCTGGGGGTACAGGTGTGTGTGCGCATGGTGCTGGGGGTACAGGTGTGTGTGCGCATGGTGCTGGGGGTACAGGTGTGTGTGCGCATGGTGCTGGGGGTACAGGTGTGTGTGCGCATGGTGCTGGGGGTACAGGTGTGTGTGCGCATGGTGCTGGGGGTACAGGTGTGTGTGCGCATGGTGCTGGGGGTACAGGTGTGTGTGCGCATGGTGCTGGGGGTACAGGTGTGTGTGCGCATGGTGCTGGGGGTACAGGTGTGTGTGTGTGCGCGCGCGCGCATGGTGCTGTGGGTACAGGTGTGTGTGTGCATGGTGCTGTGGGTACAGGTGTGTGTATGGCGCTGGGGGTACAGGTGTGTGTATGGCGCTGGGGGTACAGGTGTGTGTGCGCGCATGTCACTGGGGGTACAGTTGTGTGTGCATGGTGCGGGTGGGCTGGAGGTACAGGTGTGTGTACACATTGTGCGGGTGGGCTGGAGGTACAGGTGTCGCAGCAGACAGTCAGTGCACCTACCTGTGAGTGCTGGGCAGCTGTCGGGCTGGTGCTGCCTCTTCCTGGTACCTCTAGTGCATCTAGCAGTGGGATCAGGGTATTCTGGAAAAGTAACACTATGTAGGGGGAGATTTATCAGACATGGTGTAAAGTGACACTGGCTCAGTTGCCCCCGGCGACCAATCAGATTCCACCTTTCATTCCTCACAGACTCTTAGGAAAAGGTGGAATCTGATTGGTTGCCGGGGGCGACTGAGCCAGTCTCACTTTACACCATGTTTGATAAATCTCCCCCTATAACTCTCATTCTTATCATTGGCATCGAGAAATGTTACCTGTGCAGCTGCTGGGCCGATGCAAAGTCACTTACTGGGACGTGTGACACTTTAGGCCAGATTCTTACACACCAAATCTGCAGCGGATCCCTTGCCTGTCATTTTCAATCAAATTACACACCTGCAGCGGGAAGTGACAGCCCCCTTAACCCCATTCCCCCCCCAACCCCCGCTGGCTGGTACATACTTTACCTGCTCCACGCTCCGGCTTGTTTCGGGGGCTCTCGGCGTCTGGACATCCCACTCAGCCAATCAATGTCCTGCCTTCTCCGGACCCCGACCCCCGGCATTTGATTCTCCGCCCTTATAGAAGTTGGCTGCAGCCCTAGGGAGTCCTAGAAAACCTACATATAGGCCATAAGATGGCTTCCAACTTCTATAGCTGCGGAGAATCAAATGGCGAGCGTGCGAGATCAGAGAAGGCCGCCCAACCCAAACAGTATTACAGGACTGCTCCACACAACTCCACAGAGCCCTACAAGTATACCTATATTAGCTGAGATAGGAGTACCCCTTTAACCCCTTTAAGTACGAACCCCGTCTGAACTCTGTTCGGACCATCCCTAGTCTGAAGACGTTGAATGCGCTCTAGGACTTACTGACTGACTGGTCCTAGACACAAAGGGGGACATTTATTAAGTCCGGCGTTTTTTACGCCGGACTTATAAATGTCCCCGCGGCTCCGGCGCTACGGGGATTTATGTAGAGGCGGCCTGCCTTTACATAAATCCTGTGCGCTCTGGTGCGCACCGCCAAAAACCTACGCCAGCTGAGGACTGGAGTAGGTTTTTTGGTGTATCTTTTGGCGGAACGGATGGTGAATCGCGCGGACTCTGAGTCTGCGCCCTCCGTTCCGCCTCCTTCACACCCCCTTCCCGGCGCACTCGGTGGAAAGTGACGATTTGCGAATATTTTATTTGCAAATCGGACATTTGCGAATAAAAAAAATACGCAAATCGGCACATTCCGCTGAAAATCATCCGTACGCCGAATGATACGTGTCGCCCAAAGTCTACAGTACTGGACCCAGCAGAATTCTTCTTTCAGTATAGTCCCTTACTTAAAGGTGTTATCCAGCGCTACAGAAACATGGCCGCTTTCTTCCAGAGACAGCTCCACTGGAGCCGTCATTTTCTATGAGCGTCAGACTCATCTGATGCGAGTGCGCCGGGCTTCAGACTGTGATATCTCGGAGGCAGGAGCGGCACTTCGTGCACAGCGTAAGTATAAGGGTCTCTAGCGGGGGGTCGGCTGAGCTCTGCCCTGGCACGAGGGTTAATAGGTTCCCTTTAAATTTTATATTTTGAGTAATTGACTTGCCCAGCCGCTATTATGTTATGTTGGGCAGGAAACGGGGCCTTGGTGCCCAAAACAACCAATCGGAATTTTCTAAGCTTGTGCACAACAAGAATTCTGATCTCTGATTTGCAGCGGACATGGTACTAGCAGTAACTAGGATTTATGGGGCCCCATAGCAAAGAACTATGCGGGGCCCCATGAATCATGTACCCCCCCCCCCCATACTCACATGGCCGGCGCAGAGTCCCCTAGTTGGCCACTGTGCTGTGTGGCTCGTCCGGAGGGGGAATCTGGGGCGGGTGGGTGCTGGTGGCAGCCGCTGCACAAACTGACTGCTCTGTGCTCTATTCGGTGAGGGGGATTTTTGGGCTCTGTACCCAGTGGGGAGAGGGTGTGTGAGCTGGGTGTCGGGTTGTTGGGGCCAGACGCTCTGACGCTCGTGCTGTGAGTCCCTGTGCTGTGGCTGTGGGTCACTAGAGGGAGTATGTAAGTATTGTAGCACATGTGAATAGTGTTGTCAGCTCACCGATTGTTGCTTCTCTGGTGTCCGGACTCACATATCGCTCGATGCGTAAGTATGCAACACTGTAGAAAGACTCGATAATCCAGCACTTTGCAGAGAAGTATGATTTATTCAGTCTTTGCAATATAAACAGCAGAA